>NC_059267.1:6169280-6196780 GCF_017591435.1 Portunus trituberculatus
AAAAAATGAGAGTAACAAGAGGAACAAGGAACAACAATAGACAGCTTGAGAAGAAACAATAGAGAAAAGACGATTGAGAAGACAGAGAGTTAAACAGGGAAAAGATTGTGACAGAAAGCAGCAAAGAGAGAAGAGAAAAAAAATAGAGGAACAACGAGAAACATGAAAAGACTGCTTGAGATAAAAAAAAAAGAGAGAAAATGATTGAGAAGAGTTAGTTAGACAGGGAAACAATTGTGATAGTACAGGAAGAATAGGAGCAGTAAAAGAAACAAGGAAATGCAATAGACAGCTTGAGAAAAAAAGTTAATGGAAGAAAACTGATGAGAGAGAGAGGAAAAAAGTGATAAAACAGCAAAAAATGGGAATAATAAGAACAAGAAACAGCAATAGACAGCTTGAGGAAAAAAGAAAAAGAAAACAGGAGAGGGAAGATTGAGAGGACAGGAAGTTAGAGTGGGACAAAAATGTGATAGAATTAGAAACAACAAAGAATAAAAGTAATAAGAATAAAAAACAGCAATAGACAGCTCGAGAAAAAAAGAAGAAAGAAAAACAGTAGAGGGAAGAAGATTGAGAAGACAAACAGCTAGACAAGGGCAAAAATGTGACAGAAACGGCAAAGAATGGGAATAATAAGATGAACAAGGAATAACAATAGACAGCTTGAGAAAAAAAAAAAAAAAACAGAAAGGAGAGAGAGAGAGAGAGAGAGAGAGAGAGAGAGAGAGAGAGAGAGAGAGAGAGAGAGAGAGAGAGAGAGAGAGAGAGAGAGAGAGAGAGAGGCACAAAATCATGATAAAATAGCAAAGTTATAAAAGAAGCACACAAGAAACACTGAAAAAAAAATAATAATAATAAATAAATAAATAAATAAAAATAGAGATTCACAAAGCAATGGACCAAACATTACCAGTGAAGGGAATGAGTGATGAGTAAAGGACAGCTCACCCTGCACCTCACCTCTTCACTGCCTCATGCAAACTGACACCTCCCTGCCATCCTGTGTGATGTGAGGCTGCAGGGTGAAGAGAGATAAGGTGGTGGGAAGGATCAGATGGCACGGCTATGACACATTCTGAAACACTTTTGCGCCTTACCTCAGTTATTTCAAGAGGCTCCAGTTGATGCTATGATGGTTTTTAAGTGTGTTTGTACGGCTCAAGTGACAGATCAACAAATATTCTATATCATCAATAAGAGAAACACATGTGAAAACCCTGCTTATCATCTCTGTGGCCTATGACACCAGTGGCGGTGAGGGAGTGAAGTGTTTCTGAATAGGGAGCTATGACACACTGGTAGACACATGTTCCTGTTATCATTGTGGTAGTGGTGATAAGCTGATTACTGGGAACTAACACAAACAAAGGTTATATCAGGTATGCCCAACACAGCTTAACCCTTTCCTTTGTGCTTGGGTGTATCATTTGTTATTGATTTTGAGATATTTTTTGTTTTACAGCCATTGCCAAATGTTATACTGACTAGAAATAGCAAAATCTTATCTTTTTATCTTCTTTGAATTTTTATAGGTGTAAGTGGTCAGTATTAGCAGAAAGTGGTTTATAAAAAGTGACAAGAAAAGATTTGCTGTTCAAGACTTGTCACTGGACAAGGAATCTCTGTGTGCATGTCTGGCCAGTGCTGACACAAAACGCTACCAGTTCTGCCATGTTGGGATGACAAACCTTTGCCACTGATGATGAAATACACATGTGATATTATGATGAGTAGGAAAGAGCTACATTATTTTGTTTTATACACTTAAGTAAGTATTCTCAAACACTTCCATGCTTTGCCTCCGCTATTTCAAAAGGCTTAATTTAAATTCACATGAGTTTGTTTAAGGTATTTTTACATTTCTAGAAACAGATTGACAAGATTTTGCATTATGAACTTGAGAAACACTCTTGAAAACTGCGCTAATCATCTTTGTGGCCTTGGAAAATAGTCGTAGTGAGAGAGCAAAGCATTTCTAAATACGGACCATAAAGCCAACCACTAGTGAACATTTCATTCTTTGTTTCCTTCTTGGAGAGTGACGCAGCATGTAACACAGCGGACCTTTCAATAAACAATAAACATGAGGGGTTGTTTTATTGATCCCCACATGACTGACACTTCAACAAGACAACGCCAACTCCAGCACTTCAGGCAGCCCCAACAAGTCTTGGTGAAGGGAGGGGGAGGAATCATGGTGAAGGGACGGGAGGAGTCATGGTGAAAGGAGGGGAGCGAGTCATGGTGAAGGAGAGGAGGAGGAGAAATGGTGAAGGGAGGGGGTGGAATCATGGTGAAGGGAGGGGGTGGAATCATGGTGAAGGGAGGGGGAGGAGTCATGGTGAAGGGAGAGGGAGGAGTAACGGTGAAGGGAGAGGGTAGGAATCATGGTGAAGGGAAAGGGGAGGAGTCATGGTGAACAGAAGTGGGGAGAGAAGTCATGGTGAAGGAGAGGAGGAGGAGTCATGGTGAAGGGAGGGGATAGAGTCATGGTGAAGAGAGGGTAGGAATCATGGTTAAGGGAAAGGGGAAAGAATCATGGTGAAGGGAGGGGAAAGAGTCATAATGGTTTTGGGACCCCAGGCATTTTAGCAGCCATGGAGTCCCAAACAAAGCAGACAGGTTCAAATCCTGGCTACAGTCTGAGTGTATGAAGAACTTCCTTACTCATGGTGATGGTTTCCTAATGGTTGGGCTTTCAGATAGGAGGTACCAAAACAATACCTCCTTTAGCCCATGGATTCCTGTGAAAAGCCCACATTGTTTTAGAAAATACATAAATAAAAAAAAAGGAGGGAGATGAGTCATAGTAAAGGAGCAGGGAGGCATTCCTTACACTCAACATCAGAGGTTGACAGTCTCGGTCCCCATCACCCCATCAAACACCCATCCCCCATGTCAACTCTCTCTTAGTTACCTTAGTCCCTTGTGTTTCACGGAGAGACTCTGCAGCAAGTATTGCAAGGGACTCCAACCCACATAAGGGAAAATAAAGACACTAAATGAAATAATGGTGATGGCAGTGATGAGAATGAACAGGGTAGGTTAGGTTCAGTACTCATAAGATCCTGTAGCATAAAATATTGGAAAACTAAGACACTAACTTAAATAATAATGACGGCAATAATGAGAATGGACAGGTTAGGATTAGGGTGAGTTAGGTTAGGTTTGGTTAAGCATGGTTAGGTCCTGCTGCATAAAATCACTGAAATAACATTAACATTTCCACTGTGAAAGCAAAAGAAATATTAGGTTTAGCTCAATTAAGCTTAACAATTTCACTCAGACTTGAAAATGACAAGAATCACAGTGTTTTGAAATTCGCAAGCCAATGTTACTACTGAACTTCTAAAATTACCATCTCTCTCACCGACACACACACACACAAAGGTAACAAGCAGGTGAAGTTATTACCTGACATATTCCAAGATACCTTTAATTAATAGAAGCAGTGAGGCAGACCACGTCTTAAATAAACAGGAGAAAATCAGGTCATGGAAGCAAAACAATAACAACACAAATAAAAATAAATACAACACCAAGTTTCATTTTTGTAGTTGAGGTGGTGTTTCTCTACTACCTGAAGCTAATTGAGCCAGTACATACCTGTCAGTACATGGTAGGAAGGCACACGGACAGACACACACACATACAACACATTCACTCGCGTCGCTTCCTTGCTGGCTAGATTGACCTCAGCTGACTCGGCCCGTTTTCCCTTATTCCCGTTCTCTCTCTCTCTCTCTCTCTCTCTCTCTCTCTCTCATTTTTCTACTTTTAGCTTTCTTTCATTCTCTAATTCTCTCTCTCTCTCTCTCTCTCTCTCTCTCTCTCTCTCTCTATATATATATATATATATATATATATATATATATATAGAGAGAGAGAGAGAGAGAGAGAGAGATTACTGTATAAGTAACTTTCTTTAATTTTTTTCTTTTGCAGTTACTTCTCTCTCTCTCTCTCTCTCTCTCTCTCTCTCTCTCTATATATATATATATATATATATATATATATATATATATATATATATATAGAGAGAGAGAGAGAGAGAGAGAGAGAGAGAGAGAGAGAGAGAGAGAGAGAGAGAGAGAGAGAGAGAGAGATTACCGTATAATTAACTGCAAAAGAAAAATAAATGAAAAGAAGCTAAAACTAGAAATATATATATATATATATATATATATATATATATATATATATATATATATATATATATATATATATATATATATATTTGTCTTGTTTCATATCTTTGACTTGATATTTTTGTACTTGTATTATCTTTTCTTTTTTTCTTTATCCAAGTATACATATGCATTTCAATTTATTCTTTTCCCTCTGTTATCCTATCAGTATTCCCCTAGGTAGGAGTCTCCGTATAAGGTGTATTCTTAGTATTCTCCTTTCTCTCCTAAATCATTAGCAAAATCGCTTGCCAGAACTCACAATTAAAATATATAATTTTATTTTTGCAGTATAATATTTCACGAGAGGCATCATTGCCATACCATATTGGAACAACGAGATAACTAGACTGTACAGAATTTTGATTATCAACTTATTTTACTTATTAATTTATACGTTCTTTTATACATTTAATTACTTATTCATTGCACAACATATGAAGGAAGGTCAGACTCGAATGCCGCCATATGTAAATGAGGGAAGCACGGTGGGACTTCTTCGCCTCTTGATCCTGTGCCCGCAATCCCTGCCCGTCATCTCCTCGCTGCTACACAATTTACATACAATATAGGTGAGTGACTTCTGAAGGTACACAGATTTATGCCAAACTCTACTCTCAATCCATAACTCCTTGGAAATACGTAGGGAAAAAAGATGTACCTCTTTATTTCGTTCCTTGGCTGTGTAGGGAAGGTCTTGTGGTGGATGTAGTTATTTCGTAGTGACCACATGAGGTGTTTTTGTGTGAAAAAGATACTTATTTTGAGAAAAGCAAGCATTGTCATTATCTTTATCATCATCATCATCATCATCATCATCATCATCATCATCATCACCACCACCACCACCACCACCATCACTATCATCATTCTGAATAGCCTATCTGCTTTTTATAATTACAATTATTGTTGTTGTTGTTATTATTATTATTATTATTATTATTATTATTATTATCTGTTGATTTCATATGATAAGCAATGTAAATATGAATTATTGAACATAATGTATTAGGTAGAGAGAATATGATGAGGTAGCCTAGCTAGTATTTAATTAAATAAGTACGTACTTTGCTTCAGCAGTTAAAGATAAAAAATGTGTGATCATATAAACAAATACATAAACATAACAGTAATTAACACAAGAATAAAACACAGTAGCCTACAATACTGTGGCTAGTAACTTGTTAGGATGTTTAGTTAGCATGGCTAATTATATACGTGTTCTCATGTGCAATGTTTCATGTCTCCTGGCCAGCCACCAGCCACCAGCCATCCCGGAGGAGCTGTAGGCGACAGTGGTGGAGACACTGGTGAAGGTGAGGCAGTACAGTAGTGAGGAGCCCGCGTTGCTTGTTGTCCACCCCTATCTCCCCACCCAACACCTCCCCATGGCTCGCCGCTCTGCCAGAAAAGTCCACGCGGGGCTGCTTCATCGTTTCCTGGGCAAGGAAAGCTTCATGGAATTCCTGAAGCTCCAGTGCATCATGACGGGAAGCCCGAGAGACGTGGTGAAGCGTGTTGATCTCTCCCGTGCCTACAGGAGGTTCTGCAGTGCCAGGCGCCTCCCCGCAGCCTCCATGGTGAACATAGGGCGTCACCTGGGCAGCCAGCACGTGTGGGCGTCCAAGCGGCTGGGCGGCGCTAACGGCAGGAACCAGGAGTATGCCTATGTGGGTTTGTCCCTGAAGGATGCTCCTGATGAAGTCAAGGAAGAGCAGTCTTCGTGCCCTCCCACCCCGGCTACCCCGGCCACTTCGCCGCCGCCATTACCGCCCTCGCTGTTTTGGGAAATCAGCCAGCAACAGACTGTTGACTGGTTCTCCCCGAGCTCCAAGCCCCTCAAGATTTCACTGTCGCCTACCAGCAGCGAGGATGCCATGAGGCTGTTTGACACGTTCTTGCAGGACCACGTGGAATGCACAGGCTCGGCAGAGGACGCAGTGTCTATTGAAGAGTTGCATAAGGCTTACCGTCGGCTATGTCGGTCGAAGGGAATCACACCTCCGTCTTTCTCTAAACTGAAAACCCGATGCCTCACACAGCGGGAAAACGTATCCATCTCGAGCATCTCCTTCCAGTCTGTCAAGCGGGCATACACGGGCCTCAGGTGGACTAACTCAGCCCTTCAGTCCCTCAACCCCAGCAGGAGAGTCCAACCAAAGCCCTGTAGCTCCTGCCAGGCCAAGAATCAGGCACCTGCCGCCCCTGTGGTGCTGTGTGAGATGAACCAGGAGGGAAACGACTGGATACCGCTAGTAAGGATTGACAGCACCGCAGACCAGAGTTCCCTGAGGCACTGGGGTGACGAGGACTCCAGCACCTTCATAAACACCCTAGTATCTCCATCCACGCTCCTCCCTGCGCCCGCGTCGCCGCCCACCCCACCGGAGACACAGGACTCATCAGACTTGTTTCAAATGTTGGATATGTTTGACAGCACTGATCTTTGCATGTTCTAAATCACTCTTTATTACAAGAGAAAGGACACTGCTGACGATAGATAGCCTCTGAATACAGCTTCCTCCCATAGCGTGTTAATGAAGGTTCTTATATAGTTAGAGGAGATAAGGAGTGTGTACGGCAGCCTGAACCAATATTCCTGGTGACATGACGCGGCTGTATACTGACCGGAAGCAGGGTTGTAACGGTCCAGGCAGTGTTGCAGCGAGGAGACGTGGTGTGTTGCATGTGCATGATGTTTTATACCGATGTGTTGTTACTTGATGTTACTGTATTGTGTTACAGCGGATTTACTCTTATGATATTGCTTTGTTTTTTTTTTTTTTTTTTTTACCATTTCCTTGTTATTTGACGTATTATTTTTTGTTAAACTACTAAATCACGTTAGGGTACAATAAGTTTTTGTTCTGTTGACGTGTGAAGGCTGTGAAAACCAGATCTTTATTGAACTCAGGTGTATGTTCGCTACAGGTGTGTTATCAAGGCTTGTGCTCTCATAACGAACATTTCAGACGTTGATCGTTCTGCTTGGTTTTATTTTTCTAATATAAGCAGCACTGGGTAGTTGTTACATGTGTAATGGATTCTCAGGATGGTTAGAGAGAGGTATATGAAGTTTAGCTGTTGTTATTTTCTTATTGTTATTTTAATGTGTGTGTGTGTGTGTGTGTGTGTGTGTGTGTGTGTGTGTGTGTGTGTGTGTGTGTGTGTGTGTAAGGATGTAATATTTTATGATTAATGTTTACGAGAACTTAGTTCATCATGATAGGCATTTTTTATTTATTACATTATTTTCCTGTCGGTTTCCTTGATTTACTTTCACGTGAAGCTCTTTTCTTATCTTGTCTACTAGGTACAGCAACCATTTACGAGTTCTTGTTTGTGACAGTGAGTCTGAAAAGGTGATGTAATATTAATAAACAGAGACACTTCAAACATCTATTGAATTAAACATCTAACCCATTTTTATTGTAACAAGAATATATTCTGGAAATGGCATTCCTCACTATATATGTGTGTGTGGGAGCGGGGATGGGCTGGGCCGGCTGGCCTGTCATTGCTTGCTTTTATTGTTGTTGCTACTGCGTCATTTCCAGTGTAGACAGGAGGAGGAGGAGAAGGAATTAGGGAATAATCTAGTAAAAATGGAGGAGAAGGAGGCGGTAAAACTGGAATGACGAATGTTTACTTTTGTTTCCCCTTTCATTGTTTGGCTTTCTATGTAGTATCTACTAGGCATCAGAACATGACAATATTTAATTTAGTTTAGCTCCTCCCCCCTCCCCCTTAATTTCTGCGATATGCAAATACCTGTTGAGAACCTACCTAGACCTCCTCTTCCTACTCCTCCTCTCCCATCACCTGCTGCTGCTGCTGCTGCTACTACTACTACTACTACTACTACTACTACTACTACTACTACTACTACTACTACTACTACTACTACTACTACTACTACTACTACTACTACTACTACTATAATTCAAGTATATACAAATTATTTTTTTAATCATTCAAGAATTCCCAAAGTTAACATGAAACTTAAACACTAAACATGACTGGCTGGCGCGTACGTGCATGGCTGATTCAAACACTGACACAAAGACACACATCAGCAAGAAACATATATAAATAGACAGACAATGAGATAGATAGGTAGATTTGGATGATAGACACAGAATCAGCGTTATTTGAATCGATATTGTCCCCATGAACTATTCACAACTTGTCACATTGAATTCTAGAAACGGAAGACAGACCGATAGGATTTAGACAGATATAGAGACAGGAAAACAAGCACAAAGCGATAGACAGTAATAGATAGAAGTCACGTGACCATCAGAGGCATATAACAGCTGATTTTGACCATGAGTTGCGAAAATTGGCCGTTTTATATCAGGCGTCTGGCAGTGAGGCGCCAGACAAGCTCCCTCTGCCTGTGCCTTCCCTCTCTCACGCAGTCCACCTCCACCAGCCACCGTGGTTCAGTCATCTTATATCCTGTGCTCCCTCTCAGTACTCCAACTCATACAAGATGGTCCGCTGGCTTCCCCTCGAGTCCAACCCTGCTGTATGTATCACCAGCTAGCCCCTCATTGCCGTAATATAAGTACTTTCAGTGGAATATGTTAAAAAGGGATGTGGTTTGCCGAAATGTCTGTCCCTCTTTGCCTTATTAAAAATGACTTGTTATTTTACCGCCTTGTTTTAAGTTTGCTGACCTTCTTGGTTTAGTTAGTGATATATTATTGCCATGTCTTTACTAGGACATTATAAAGACACTATATTGTTATTTAAATGCATATATATATAAGGGTAAATCAGAAATGCCGGTATGACAGCCTTTCTTTTTTTAAACTAACTAAAGCAACACTATTAACAACGCCACTAACTTTATCAATATATCTATATATCTAATTAAACGCCATACATGACAATTAAACCTGCTGATATGGTAAGGTAGCAGGATAAAGGAAGCAGAAACAGAAATACTAGCAATATCTCGTAACATTTTGAAGTATACGAGAGAATCATGAAGGAAATGTGTGAAAAGCTAACCTTGCCTGACTTTCCTTTCAGTATTTTTTTTTCTTTCACTTAAGGTTTTGTGCAGTTAAAAGTGGAGTTTCTAGTAAGGGAGGGTTTTAATGGTATGTTTGGGGTGTTGCCGTGGGTGGTGGTAGTGGTGGTGGTGGTAATGGTAGTGGTAGTGGTGGTTTGTCCTTAGCATCGTTCCCAGCCCCTGTAAGATCGATAACTGACAAAGGGGAGTGGATGACAAACTGAAAATACTGTTCAGAATGACTAATACAGGGAGAGGCGTTAATTTGCTGGATAATATTGATCTGAGGATATTTTAGTCACCCCTCTCTCTCTCTCTCTCTCTCTCTCTCTCTCTCTCTCTCTCTCTCTCATTACAGGGATATTTGGTTGTGTGTTAATGCTCTTTAATACTTTTCCTTAGCATTTTTAGTTAAGTAAGGTTGGTATTGTAACCTTATATAATTTCTTAGTCACATCTTCCCCCATGCCTTCCCTTCCTCAAGTCAGGTGAAGATGGGGTTTGGTTAGGAATGGTTTTTAATACTTTTGAGTGGGTTCTTATGAGGGGTTTATAATGTAATTGCAGTGTAATATGTAACTTTCTACCCACCTTCCTTGTCTCTGTGGTGATTGTGGTGTTAGGTAATTACTGTTGAGAAAGACTAAGGTATGTGGAGTTTTTAATGTAATTAGTGTAGTAACTTACTTTTTTATGTAAGAGGGGAAATCTGGCTAAAGGTAATAAAAAAAGATGAAATAAAAAGGCCTACTGAGATGCCAGTTCCCAAGCTACTCCACATATCCCCTTTAGTGCATTACAAAGCTCCCTGAAAGTGTTAGAGAAGTAAGTAACAAAGAAATCCTTCCGTACAGTTAAAATAAAAGTAAAAGTAGTAATAAGTGTTAAGGAATACTAGAAATAAGACAGCATTAGAAAAAATAGACAATAATAATCCTGTCCAATAGTAAGAAATATATAGAGTAATAATTGTTAAGAAATACTAGAAGACACAACATCTGAAAAAGTATGGTAAATCTAATGTAATTGCCGTAAACATTAAATTATCATCAAGTAACCTAACGAGGGTGTGTGATCTAACTAACATTAAAGCGCACCCAAATGAACTCTTTCTTACCTTGATGAATGGCTTCTTTCCCTCACCAGTCGCCGCGGCATCCTCTCGCCATTGGAAATCTGAAAAGCAAGAGTCTTTACCATAGTGGTTTGGCTTATTCCTGATGTAAAGAAATAAAGGCAGAGAGAAAATGTAGAAATTAATTGGACCTTAATTTCACTTATTTCACTTGTAAAAAAAAAAATAAACCCAATGAAAATATTATAAAACTGGAATGGCTGTTAATTCATCAATGTTCTGGATGTTTAAAGGCATGATGGGCAGTTATAGACACAACCTCCTTTTTTTATTTTATTTTATTTTATTTTTTAACTGGGTAAGGGCAACAAACACACAAACTGGCCCACTTAGGTGCCAGTTCCCAAACAAGGTCAAAGGAGTTAGGCAAAAGAATGGGAAAAATGTCTGTAAACCTTGGACAGAATGTTCTGGAGGGAGACGACAAACTAAAAGAGAGCAACACTGACATCAATAGTGTAATGACATGACAATAATTTTTTTTGTCATCTAATTCAAGTATGATCCACACTCAGAGGCCACTTAAATGACACAAACCAAACCCAATCTTCCACACCATTACTAGATCACCACACTACATGATAAAACCCCTTGCAATGTCAAGGAAGATAAGAAAATACTAGTGTGCAATAATAAGCAAATCATTCACTGTACTGCTAAACAAGGAATCCATGAAAGCCTTACAAGCATCTACAAAAAAGAAAGAGATATAAAAACATAGAATTATCATTTTCTACCCTAGAGATTGGCAGTGGGTGTAGAACAAGTAAAGATGCATAAAGGTTCTTAGACATGTATAAATTTTTCCTCTAATGGATGAGTAACACTTCTTTCTCTATATTGCAGGTGATGAACAAGGTAAGCTGTGGTGAGGCAATTGCTGTGTCATGGGGTGAGTACCAGGCATGTGTTATGTTATGCTGTGGTGTGTCGTGTTGAACTGAGAGGTATGTTGTGAATGCTGATGTGGGTGAAGTTTTTTTTTTTTTTTTATCCCAAGTCTAATTTTCCTGTTATTTATATGATCTCATTTAACAATTATTCCCTGCTTTAACTTTGGCCCTTTCATTACTGAGATGCATTTTTACCTTTATTTTTTAGCATGATTAGACAATTTTATTTTACAGTCTACGTAGGTCAGAAGATTAATGGCCAGAGTCTTCACTATTGTAATCCCAACATGTGTTTCTGAAGCTGTGTAAAGTCACCATAAAGTGAGCAGAATGAATGTGAAAACACATTCTGGTACTGAGGTTAAGATATTGGATTTTTATTTGCGATTACATCCTTGCCGACGTTATACTTTCTTATTGTTCTTGGTGTGTCTCCGTAACTTTACGTGCAACATAATCTTATTGTTAACCCTGCACCAATCAATACAACTCAAACCGGCCACATTATGCTACATTTACCCATCAACCCCTTCAGTACCATGATGCACTTCTATATTTATTCTGCTTACTATTTGGTGATTTTATATAGCTTCAGAAACTTATCGTGGGGGATTGTAATAGTTTATGATGGTGAAGACTGGCTATTAATCCTCTGACCTCCATAGACCATTCCTAATGTAAATAAAATTGTCTAATCACATCCGAAACTCATGATAAAAATGTGTGTCTTTACTAAAAGAGTTAAGTGTGCATTCATTCATTTTTCAGTTCATACATTACCATAGCTCTGATTCACTCTGCCCTTGATTATGTCACTGTCAATTTCAAGTGTCAAATTACTCAAGTGTGAAGGGAGAGAAGGGAGAGGGAGGGAGAAGTAAAAGAAGAGGCCCTAGGAGTGTGGCCAAGCAGGGAGTGTGTCTTCAGCTCTGCCCTAACTTGCTGCGTAATGCTCAGGGAAGCGTCAGAAGTGCTTGTGTTGTCCTTGTAGTAGTAGAAGTAGTAGTAGTAGTAGTAGTAGTAGTAGCAGCAGTAGGTGGTGGTGATGTAGGGTAGTCAAGCTTTTCAAGAATGACTTACTGATCATATTT
The DNA here is from genome assembly GCF_017591435.1 of Portunus trituberculatus. Classification (NCBI taxonomy): domain Eukaryota; kingdom Metazoa; phylum Arthropoda; class Malacostraca; order Decapoda; family Portunidae; genus Portunus; species Portunus trituberculatus. The sequence continues at coordinate 6,181,613 of NC_059267.1, forward strand.
GATTAATTTTTTAGGCATGGAAGTTCTTTGTTTTCATTTCAAGCCAAAGATTTATCAAGCATCAGAGTTTCTTAAATGTGTGTGTGTGTGTGTGTGTGTGTGTGTGTGTGTGTGTGTGTGTGTGTGTGTGTGTGTGTGTTTGCAGGGTTTACTCATGGATAAACTAAAGGCTTTTTTTTTTTTTTGTTCTCCCCCTTTTTATCTTTCATTAAACTTTAAATATGCCAAATATTACTTCTTGTTCACCCTTCTTTCCTGTCCTTATTCAAAGTCTTGCTGTGTCCTGTCAGTCTTAATGATAGCAAGATGAGAAAGTTACCCTGGAAACATTAAGGCATCAGTTTTAAGTGGGCCTTTTTTTGTTTTATCTTTTTTATTTCCTGGGCAGTTTTCCCCTTACATAAAAAGAAGAAAAATATGAATTAAGCATGATACTGTTGCACTTATTAGAATATATGAGGGTGTGAGTAGTGGGTGATTAGCACGATGTATAGAGCGAGGGTGAGGGTGAGGGTGGAGGGTTGGGATGCCTTCTCGTTATTTTGCCTCCTTTTTCTCTCTATCTTTCTTCAGCACTCATCAGGACTTCGCTTCACTTTTTCATCTGACCTTTCCACACACTTCTTATCTCCGTGTTCACATTCTCCTCTTCTCAATAACTCATTCTTTTTTCCTTATTTCCCTCTTCGCCTGTAGCTTTCTCTCATTTCTTTCTTTCATTCTCCCTTTCTTTATAACTTTTCATATCCGCAAACTCGCTTCCTTTCTTTCATCCTCGTTTCACCTCCCTCCCTCTCTCTCTCTCTCTCTCTCTCTCTCTCTCTCAGCGGCGTCACACACAGAGGCGCCAGAGTGTGATGACGCGGCCAGCTTGCACTCATCACACACACACACACACACACACACTGTCAAGGGCGTGTTAGGTATAATTTTAGAGGGAATGGTATGTGTCTTAGTGGTGAATAATTGAGGGTAGTGGCGTGGAGGTGGTGAGGCAGGGAGTGGCAAGGTAGCTGTGGCCTTTCTCCTAGTTAGGCTTGCTCTTTGACTCTGTCACTCTTCTGCCTTGATTTTAGTTTAATCGTTTTTTTATTTTTTCCGTTTTGTTAATTTTGTTTTTCGTCTTCCTTTCTTCAATTGTTCGCTTTCTTTCTTCGTTGTTCGTTTTGTTCGTTATTTGTTTCTCGTTTTCCTTCTTCATCTTTTTCTTTGTTAATTCTGCGGTTTTTTTTTTTTTATCTCGTCTTCCTTCATTTGTTGTTCTTCGGGTTATGAATGAAAGGCAGCTTCACGTACGTACATACATACGTACGTATGTATGTATGTGTGTGTGTGTCTGTCTATATACGTAAGCCACCATCACCACCACCACCACCACTTCTAAACTAAACGTAACCAAACCAAACCAAACTAAACCAGCAAAGACCGACTGGTGTGCATGTGGAGGAGGAGCGGGGATACCAGTGGGTGTATTGGTTGCTTTCCACCATTAAATATTTAGAAGAGAATCGAACGCTGAATAGGAGAGGAGAGGATTGGATGAGGGAGGGAGGGAGTGAGTGGAGTTGATATGTAGTTGTGTCTATCCACTCCTCCACTGTGATTTGGTCCATGGAATGTTGTCTTGCCACCACCACCACCACCTTTGTTTACTTCTCAGAAAACGGGAGCAAAAATATTGTTTCCTCGTAGTGACAAAAATCGTAATAGAGTTCCTTTGTTTGACTGTTTGATGTTTGTTTAGTCAATTCATACAGGAAAGCACTTCTTCATGCTCCTAATATAACTTCCTATTTTCATTTAGTCGTAGGTAAACTATAGTATTTATTTATTTGTTCTAGAACACTTCTAGCACCACCTACACTAATTAAAAAGATTCTACTTGAAGTTACCCTTCAATAATGAGACACATTTTTTACCTTGAGAATTATGTACGATTAAACTATTTTACTGACATTAGGAAGGGTCTATGGAGGTAAAAAGATTAATGGCCACAGTCTTCACTATTTTAATCCCCACCCCACACACAAGTTTCTGAAGATATATAAAATCACCAAATAGAAAGCAGAATGAATATGGAAACGCGTCATGGTACTGAACAGGTTAAGGATGTTTTTTAGATTTCTAGTGTCAAATTATCTAGATTTCTACATTATGAACAGGAAAAATCGTCTTGCAAACCCAGTTACTTGTCTGTTACTTCCACTCATTCAACACTCAACCTGAAGCTGCAATGTTTTTTTTAGATGTTTTTATATTTTTAGTGTCAGATTAACAAGATTTCTACATTTTAAACTGTAGAAATGCTCTTGGAAACCCGGCTGGTCGTCTCTGTGGCCTTTGTTAATAAAGAGAGAGAGCGAGAGCGGTTCTGAGCACGGGTCGTAAGCCTGCGTGTTGCTGGATATTTAGTTAGTTATTTTCCGTAATTCCTGGAGTTTGGATAATGTGTGTTATTTGGGGGGGCAGTCTTCCTGGGGTGTTATGCAGTGTGTGTGTGTGTGTGTGTGTGTGTGTGTGTGTGTGTGTGTGTGTGTGTGTGTGTGTGTGCAGACTAACACTTTTTCTTCGCTGTTATTATTGTTGACAGTTCACAAAATGCAGTAAGGTTAATTAAGCTAGATAGAGGTAGAGCTTCAGTCAGTCGGTCAGTAAGCCATTTATCTATACGCCAGTCAGTCAGTCACTTAATCAAGCTTTGCCACTACCATTATTATTTCCTCTTAATCATTGGCGTACTGAATCTCTCTCTCTCTCTCTCTCTCTCTCTCTCTCTCTCTCTCTCTCTCTCTCTCTCTCTCTCTCTCTCAGTACGAGTAACTGTATGCCTTCCTTCCTTCCTTCCTCCCTCCCTCACTCCTTCCTCGGCCAGACATCCAGACAACTCAAACACCACGTGGCTCATCACTGTCACGGTACGGTACCAGTTCAGTCCGGTCCATGCTGTACCATATAATTTTGCGGTGCTGAATGTGACCGGAAACGGAACTGCAGTCAACAGAACCCCACTGAACCGGAAATAACGAGTAACGTGTGTGTGTGTGTGTGTGTGTGTGTGTGTGTGTGTCGCCGGAGTGGTCACCTTTCTTTGTATCGATTCACAAGAACACCAGGTGAATATTCCAGTGACTACACACACACACACACACACACACACACACACACACACACACACACACACACACACACACACACACACACAGTAATCCAGAAATGACCACCTTTAGTTACTTCACCAAATGGATGAAGTTTTGTCAGTGTTTCTCACTATTTCCAGACGTCAGCTGTTCCTTGGCAATTTCTTTCTTTCGTTCCTTGAGATATAGGTGATATTTATTATATTTCTATTTATTTACTTGTTTTATTTGTTTTTTTGTTAGTTGGAGATATTTGAGAAAGTAAATAAAATGAGGGATAGTGAATAGCGATTTGGTAGGCGTTCTTATTATTCCTCTCTCTCTCTCTCTCTCTCTCTCTCTCTCTCTCTCTCTCTCTCTCTCTCTCTCTCTCTCTCTCGTTTACTTATACTCGTATTTTGTTTTTGTTTTGCGTATTTTTCATGTTTTTTTTGCTCTCTCTCTCTCTCTCTCTCTCTCTCTCTCTCTCTCTCTCTCTCTCTCTCTCTCTCTCTCTCTCTCGTTTATGTTCGTATTGGTTTTTGTTTTGTGGATTTTTTCATGTTTTTGCTCTCTCTCTCTCTCTCTCTCTCTCTCTCTCTCTCTCTCTCTCTGGGAATGTACTGGAATGTACCGGTGTCGCCTGGAATGCATACTGGAGTGGGGTTCGGTGAAAGAGGGAGTGGTTGAAGGTGGGGGGGATGTGGGTTTGATAATAGGAGGGGTTGGGGGAAGGGGGGTCTTCATGCGCCTCCATTGAAATACCACAAATACTTGAAGGGGGTGTGTCTTGTGGGTGGAAGGGTGGGAAGAGGTGGTAAGGGGGTACACAGGTGACTTGGGTACTTGGGTGACAGGTGTGGTGGTGGTGGTGGTGGTGGTGGTGTTTGGTTAAGATGCATTGTTGTTGTTTTCACCTTTTGTTTCCTTCTCACCTGTTAATTGAAAGCATCCTATTGTTTGTTTTTATCGTTCTTCTTTACGCTTGAGGAAGTGCCGGTAGAGAGAGAGAGAGAGAGAGAGAGAGAGAGAGAGAGAGAGAGAGAGAACTTTATGCCCTCAACTTAAAAATTTTCAAGAACCGAGGAAGGAGTGTGTGTGTGTGTGTGTGTGTGTGTGTGTGTGTGTGTGTGTGTGTGTGTGTTGTAGTGCTTCTCGTGCTCTTGTTGTGGCTTATGGGTCCAGAGAGTCCAGGGTTCCAGAATGTTGGCTGGCTTAAAGATGGAGACTTGGAGGGCCGTGTGTGTGTGTGTGTGTGTGTGTGTGTGTGTGTGTGTGTGTGTGTGTGTGTGTGTGTGTGTGAGTTGTCTAATTTTTCGTAATTGTTTCACTTCCTTCGTCTTGTTTTGGCCTTTGTTTGTTTTATATTATCACCTTCCTATACCTTTCCTTTCATTTTTATCTTCCTTCCTCAACTTTGCTTATATTCTCTTTCTTCACCTTTCCTCGTGTGTGTGTGTGTGTGTGTGTGTGTGTGTGTGTGTGTACGTAGGTGTATATATTTATTGCATCGTTTAATCCTGCTGGCTTCTTGCAGCTTTCCTTATTTTCCTTTTATGTGTCTTTTCTCAAACTTTACAGGTAAAAAAAATACTTTCTTTAATTACTTTTGTTCCATTATCCTTGTTCATTTACTGACTTTCCTATTATACCTTAAATCCCCAGAAATGAAAAGAAACAAGTTCCATAAAAAAAAAAAAACAATAAGACCTATCACTCCCCCCTCTTCGCCCTCCCCCCCAAAACAAACAAACTATTATTACGGTAACGGTCTTTATCATTGCGCTGCGCCATCCTACAATTGGGAGTGGCTGGATGTTTTGGTCTAATGGTCCGATTCGGTGCCTGGCTTTCGGCTTCGGCTCGTCTAGACACTGTGGGTTGGTGACTCACGCGGCTGGAATCCCCGCCTTGCACATCGATCTTACCTGAAGCCTTCACCATCCCCTCCCCTCCCCTCTTCTCTTACCACCCTTCCAGCACCTCTATTCCCCTTCTTTCCCCTTCCCTCTCCTTCCAGCACCTCTTCCTCTTCTTTCCCCTTCCCTCTCCTTCCAGCACCTCTTCTTTTCCCTTTTCTCTCTACCTTTCCTTCCAGCACCTCTTCTGCCTTCTCTCTCTCTCTCCTTCCAGCACCTGTTCTTTCCCTCTCTCTCTCTCTTCTTCCAGCACCTCTTCTCCCTTCTCTCTCCTTCCAGCACCTCTTCTTTCCCCTTCTCTCACGCCATCACCCCTTCTCTCCTTCCAGCATCTCTTTTCCCTTCTCTCTCCTCCCAGCACCACTTCTTTTCCTTTCTCCTTTTTTTTCTATCCACTTTGTCCCTTTCCTTCATCTTCTCATCCTTCTATCTCCGTGTTGTCCCTTTCCTTCATCTTCTCTTCCTTTTCATCATCATGTCTTTTCCTTTCTTCGTTTTTCCCTACTTCCTTGTTTTCCCTTCTTTCCTTCTACCTTTGCATTTTTCCTTCATAGCCTTCGTTTTCCCTCTTCTTCCCTTCTCTCTTATTTCCCCTTTTAATTTCCCTTTCCATCCCTCCTCGTTTCCCTTACAGCTTATCTTATCCAATGTCACTCCAACAATGCATCTGTCACTCTGTCAACCCTTTCCATCCCTGTCTTCAGTCACCCCCTCCCCCATGTTAATTGTCACCTACTTTCATCCCTATTGCCCCATATATGTCACCTCACTTCCCGCTTCCCTGTCACCCTTTCACCCTTCACCCTTCAGTAAAGTCATCGTTCCCAATGTCACACGCCTCTACGTACCTGTCCTCGTCTTTCCTCCTGTAGCTCCTAGTTCTTGTTCTATTTTCCTCCTTTCAGTAACCGTGTTAGGAGAAGCAAGGAAAGAGGAGCTGGCGGGGACTAAAACAGAAATAGAATAACGTATAAGGAGATTTAGAACACAGCAAGGTGCAGGAAAGTCAAATAACGTGGTATGGAGGTGGAAAAAGGACAGGAAAACAATATACTAGAAATAACATTAAAAGAACAGGGATTTCACAAGCCTGGAGACTGGAGGAAAATAAAGTACAGCGATATGGAGGTGAAAAATTTGGAAAAAAAAAAACGGAATTACAAGGGAATAGGAAAACAACATACAAGAAATAAAGGAAAAGGAGAGAGAGAGAGAGAGAGAGAGAGAGAGAGAGAGAGAGAGAGAGAGAGAGAGAGGCGATTTCAAAAGCTACGAGAGTGGAGGAAAGAGAAAAAAAAAAGAGGGATTTCAAAAGCTAGAAGGGTGGAGAAAATAAAATATGACGTAGGGGGAGGAATACAGAGAGGAGAAAGGAAAGGAGGTAGGAGGTAGACCGAAATAGCACAAGGGTATGACTGCAACGCCCCTAGTGACGGTCACCAAGCAACAGCAGGCTCAGAGAGGAGGTGCGGGGAGGGGAGAACCAGGATGTGCATGGAAAGGGGATGAAAAAGTGTGTGGAAGGAGTGTCAGTGTTCTGGAAGCTGTATATTAGTGTAGAAAGGTCTGGAAAGGAGGTTCATGTTCTCAGATCCCTTTTGTTTAATTCTGGTGGGTGTAGATTACTTGTTTTCCACTTTAAAGGATCAGGTGTATGGAAGGTGCTGGAAAGTGTCTGGAACCTGTGTCAGTGGTCTAGATTCTCCTTGGTTATTCTGGAAGCTGTATATTAGTCTCTCTCTCTCTCTCTCTCTCTCTCTCTCTCTCTCTCTCTCTCTCTCTCTCTCTCTCTCTCTCTCTAACATGTAGTTACGAGCTGTAGGTGGAAAGGTGTGTTTTTGTGTGTGTAAGGTGTAAGTTAAAGAAATACCAGCGTGCATCAGGCAATCGCTAACTTCCCAGTGGACATATTGATCGTCATGTAACAGAACATCCCGCCTAGCTGTCACCTGATCCCCGCCTTGCTCCCGCTGTCTCCCTTATTATGAAACGGGGCCTTCTCACCATGACTGTTTTTCAAAGGCAGCTGAGATGACTGTTCGGATTTTTAAGAGTGTCTATGCTGTTTATCATGTGGAAATCTTATTAATCTGTCACTAGAAGCATAGAAGTATCATTTAAAACCTGTGTAAGTTGAAATATATGTAGCGAAGATGTGGCGTGGAAGTGTTTGGTAATATTGTTTCCATTTTTCCTACAGCTTCATTGCTCTAGTCATGTAGATTCGTAGATGCTTGAAAAATATGACTATGACGACCATCCTAAGCTTTAGTAATGGGTTAGGATTACATATTTGACTTGCTTTTAAACAATCGGAGTTTTAGTTAGATTTGTGTGAAGGCGACATGACAACAAGACAAAGATATTAGATTTTACACACCCCAGCTGTCACTTTAAACGAACCTGCTTCTCATGACACACCCTAGCCTAGCCGCAGACGGTCAATGGAGGGGGCGAGGAGCGGTGCCCCCGTTGCTCTCTGTGACCCCCAGCATGGTAAGGCGGTGGCGTGGCTGACTCACTCTCATGATGCCAGCAGTCCCCAGCCGTTAATGTCTGGACCGCTCTACCGCTTCCCACATTGCACCCTGAGACGAGAATTGTGTGGCTTTATGATATTTTAGTCTATATAAAGCTGTGGGATCAGTTACGAGGTCATAGGAATGCGGGAATGGATAAATATAGACTTGCCTTATGTGAAAGTGTGTGGCTGCAGGATGGACCGTCGGCAGCGTTCATGCAACTAGTGGCCGGCGGGTCTTTCGCTGCCCCCTCCTCCTCCTCCTCCTCCTAGCTGCTATCACGTAACGCGGCGGGGGTCATAAGCTGCTCTTTAAGTTCTAGATGCTGCGAGGGAGGTGGAGATGAGAGATAAAAGATGAATGTTTGCCGCGTGTGGGCGTGCGTTAGTCAGGCACAGGCAGTGATGGTGGTGATGGGTTTATACGAGTGGCCTTGCTGATGTATGTTTTGTTGCGTGCTGCCTGCTGTGTTCTGGCGGATGATGTAATGATTGTTTGATTGTGTGCAGAGGAGGAGAAGGTGTGTGTGTGTGTGTGTGTGTATGCTTGTGTAGTCTTATCGATGATTTTCAAGTTTTCCGTTTCTTGCTGCCCTCCGTGGTCTCTGTAATTTCTTGTTGTTCTAATTTAAGTTATTCAATAGTATAGTTTACTCTCTCTGTTCATCTTGTGGGAATCTTGTTAACCTGTCACTAGAAACACAGAAGTGTCATTTAAAGCCGGTGTAGTTTCAAATGTATGAAACCTATTGATCGAAGCGGTGATGCGGCATAGGAGTGTCACAGAATAGTTTCAGTGTATGCCCCACAAATTCGTGTTAAATTCCTTGTTCTAATTGAAATTCGTAAATGCTTGAAAACTGTAATTTCCTACCTTTATCCTGCTAATTCTGGTTGTCTCGGCAGTTCATGAGTGGACTTGGCGTTCCTGCAAGCTGGACCATTCATGACGTGTACGGCCTGGACGATGACATGCTGGCGATGGTGCCCCAGCCTGTGTGCGCCGTCATCCTGCTGTACCCATTCTCAGACAAGGCATGTGTCAAGTCGCAGGGCTTCCTGTTGAATAGTAGAGAGAAGTGTTTGTTGTTATGAAGAGAAATGTTTATTGTTATGAAGATAGATTATAGAAATGTTTGTTATGAAGATAAATTATGGACATGTTTGTTGTTATGAAGAGAAATGGTAAAAATGTTTGTTGTTATGAAGAGAAATGTTAGAAATGTCTGTTATGAAGAGGACTTATATAAATGTTTGTTTTTAGGAAGTTATGGAGATAAATGATGAAAATATTTGTTGCTAGGGGTTGTTACATAGAAAAATTATAGAAATCTTTGTTAGTAGGGAGAAAAACTATTGTCCTGGCAAGATTATGAAAACAAACCGTAATGTCATCTTAAGTGCTGTGTTGTAATGAATCTTTGTGTTTCAGCAAGAGGATTTCAAGAAGAAGCAGGAGGAGGAGCAGGAAACAGCAGGTGGTGACATCCCTGAGAATGTGTACTTCATGAAGCAGTTTGTGGGCAACGCTTGTGGCACGGTGGCTCTGATTCATGCTGTGGCAAACAACAGGGACAGGTGGGGAGGGGGACTTGGTTCTTTATAAACTTTACTACACCTTTATAATTTGTGACTAGTTTTGGCCACTCAAGTATTGCTGTCTAGAATAGTTGTGTAGTTTTTTTTAGCCAATGTGTGTCAATGCAAACAAGATATTACTGTGCTCTAGATATTAAAGGACAGCTATGGCAATGAAAGGATCCAGTTCTCTTGCTAGGAATCATGCAGCATCGGTAAAATGCCCTTGTTTGTCAAATAGAGAGAGAGAGAGAGAGAGAGAGAGAGAGAGAGAGAGAGAGAGAGAGAGAGAGAGAGTGCAGGTACATATAAAAGAGAGAGGAGGAGAAAGAGGGGAAGTGGTGCAGGTACAAGAGAGAGAGAGAGAGAGAGAGAGAGAGAGAGAGAGAGAGAGAGAGAGAGAGAGAGAGAGGTGCAGGTACAATAAAAAAAGTAGAATGGTTAAATCAAATAAAGGAGCAAAAAATGACATTTAGATCTACAAATTTCCACACGTTTTGCAGGATCGAGCTGTCTGATGGTGCCCTGAAGGAGTTCCTAGACAAGACAGAGTCCATGAACCCCGAGGACAAAGGCCACGCACTGGAGGGAGACGACGGCATCTCCAAGGCCCATGAGGAGTCAGCACAGGAGGGCCAGACTGAGGTAATGTGTTGACTCTCACTATGGTTAGGTTAGATTAATAAAGCATCTACTTGAAGTTATATAGGGTTTAGGTTAGGGTAGGTTAAATTAGGTCCTGTCGCTATCTCTACTACCTCCAAAACCTCTGGAAGTACAAAGTTTTTAACCACTTCAGCACCACAACACGCTTTCATTTTTTTCTCTTGTATTTGGTGATTTTATAAAGCTTCAGAAACTTGTGTGTGGATTAAAATAGTGAAGGCTCTGGTCATGAATCGTCTGTCCTCTATAGACCCTTGCTAATGTTAATAAAGTCATCTAATCGCACCCAAAACTCGCTGTAAAAATGCATCCCAGTAATGAAGGGGTTCAGTATTTTTATGGTTCCATTGATGAATTAACAAGATTGCTATTGATAGAAGAAACACTTGAGATCTCTGCTAGTCATCTCTATGGTCCTTGAAAATATTCATGAATAGTTTTGCAATACATGGCTAATTTGTAATGACGTGGAGTTTTTTGAACACCTAATAATGTCCAAGTCCCATCAAGCATCTGTGTTTCTGTGATGCTCCAAGACAAGCCATTACACCAGATTTCAAAATGCATGTTTATACCAAAGCTCTACCAAAAGGGAGGAAGTCAAAGCAAATAAGCAACTTTTACACTCATTCATCTTAACATCTTGACCTAGGTACAGTGTAGAAGAGAAAGTATTCCTGTGTTCACTTCACAGGAATCATTGACACAACTTAACTCAGTGATAGTGATTCTCTATGTGCAAGTGGCAAATGAATAGTTAAAGTCTACCTCCTTGGTAATAGTGATTTCGATGTACAAGTGAGCAGGGAATAGTGAGTCTCTCCTTAGTGATAGTGATTCCCTAAACTAGTGACAATTGAGTAATGAAAGTCTTCCTCCTTAGTGATTATTATTCGCTCTGAACAAATGACCTATGAATAATTAGTCTCCCTCTTTAGTTATAATGATTCTCTCTGAACAAGTAAACTATGAATAATGAGTCTCTCTACTTGGTGGTAATGATACTTTCTGAACAAGTGACCACTGGATGATGAAGGTCTCTCTCCTACAGGCCCCTGATCGCGAAGCCCAAGTCAACGAACATTTTGTAGCCTTTGTACACAAGGATGGAAAACTTTACGAATTTGGTGAGTATGAGACATTTCTACACGAGGGGAGGACAGGAATGGGCCACACCAGATCAGATTATTGCCTGTATTCTCAAACACTTTTTTTTGCTTCACCTCCACTATTTCAAAAGGCTTAAATTTACACAATTTTTTTTAGGTGTTTTATGATTCTAGAGGCATAGTGACAAGATTTCTACATTATTAAATGGGGAAACACTCTTGAAAACCCCGCTAATCATCTCTGTGGCCTTGGAAAATAGTTGTGGTGAGAGCAGTGTTTCTAAATATGTAAATATGGACCTATGTAATGCCTTATCAATTTCATACCTTCATCATTTTGTTACTCAGGTTTATATAACAGTGCCCCATGAACCTCCCACACTTACAAACTTCTAGACTGAACATTTTCACCACCCCAACTCAGAAAAGAAAAAAACTGGAACAATAGATGAAGTGATAAAAGTCTATTCTTGCCACATTCAAACTCCTTTACACTCTCTCTCTCTCTCTCTCTCTCTCTCTCTCTCTCTCTCTCTCTCTCTCTCTCTCTCTCTCTCTCTCTCTCTCTCTCTCTCTCTCTCTCTCTCTCTCTCTCTCTCACCACATAGGAGTGTTGTGTTGATTTTATTTTTAGTTGGAACATGCCTCTAATTTGAGTCTTTGTGTTGCAGATGGACGCAGGAAGTTCCCCATTAGTCACGGAGACGCCTCAGCAGACAGTGTTCTTGCTGTGAGTTTGTTCTCTCTCTCTCTCTCTCTCTCTCTCTCTCTCTCTCTCTCTCTCTCTCTCTCTCTCTCTCTCTCTCTCTCTCTCTCTCTCAGTCTACAGCATGTCTTCAAACCAAACCCTCCCTTATACAAACTACTTACATTTAAACAATACTGCATCATGGTAGCTAAGCCTTCAATCACTGGCTTTATGCTCCTGTGTGGTATGGTACGATGGACCACAACACTTCTCTTTACATTACAAGCAGAGAAAGTGTGTGTGTGTGTGTGTGTGTGTGTGTGTGTGTGTGTGTGTGTGTGTGTGTATTTACCTAGTTGTAGTTTTACAGGGCCTGGGCTTTATGCTCGTGTGGCCCTGTCTCCATATCTACACTTATCCAATCTTACTTTAAAAGTATGCACACTCGTTGCAGACACTACTTCTTGATTTAAACTGTTCCACGTCTCAATATATCTTTGTGGGAAACTATATTTTTTAACATCTCTCAGATATCTTCCCTTTCTCAGCTTTTTACTATGCAATCTTGTGCTTCGAATGTCATATTCTTCTCTCATGATCAGTTTCTCATTATGCACTTGGTCCATTCCGTTGATCAATTTATAAACTTTTATCGGATCTCCTCTCTCCCTTCTTTGTTCCAGGGTTGGTAGATCCATAGCCTTTAGTCTCTCCTCATATGTCATCCCTTCAAATTCTGGAACCATTCTTGTAGCCGTTTTTTGTAGTCTCTCCAACTTCCTTATGTGTTTCTTTTTATGAGGGGTCCACACTACTCCTGCATATTCCAATCTGGGTCTTATTATAGTACTTATCAATTTCTTCATAATTTCTTTGTCCATGTAGTGAAATGCTACTCCAATATTCCTTAGCAAATTTTGTGTGTGTGTGTGTGTGTGTGTGTGTGTGTGTGATAGATGGTTTTCCTTAAGAATTTGGAAGTAACATTATTTCCCTCTAGAATTAATGAGTAATAGATTTTTCCCTCAAGAATTTAGAAGTGACTGATTACTTCCATATTTTCCTCGATAATTAACAAAAACTGATCATTTTGTATATTTTTGTCAAGAATTAATAAGTAATGCTGATTATTTCCATGGAGAATGAGCGAGTAACAGATAATTTCCGTATTTCCTTGGAAAATTAAGAAGTAACAGACTATTTCCATATTTTCCTCAAGAATTAATAATCAACCAATTATTTCCCTCAAGAATGAACATGTAACACATTATTTCCCTCTAGAATAAAAAGTACACCTAACTCTCCGTTATCGCGTTTAGGCGTTATTGCACATTTATGAAAATCTGCAAAATTCAGTTTTAGCGCATCTGGGAAGTCGTTATTGCGCAGCCGTTGTAGTAATAATAGAAGTAGTAGTACTACCCATATCCCAACCACACACCGACGAATGTTTAGATGGGGGAGGAGGAGGAGGAAGAGGTGGAGGGGGAGAAAGATGATGATCATGAGGAGGAGGAGGAGCTAGCAGCCAATCATCGTTGTGTATTCACGTCACGTGATTTGAATAAGGTAGCTGATTGGTTCTGGTCGCTCTGCTCGCCACCACCACCACCACCCCTCAGTCTCACATGTGGTACTCTGTTGTTCAGAGCTGTTTTTTTTTGGAAAATATTTTGTTTGAGACACCAATTTATTTATTTCCTATTTATTCTTTGCTTCCATTATCGTGTCTTCCGCTATCGCTCGTTTTTTTAGGCACCAATTTAGCGTGATAACGGAAGGTTAGGTGTAAAAGATTCTTTCCTTATTTCCCACAAGAATTAACAGGTAACATCATTTCCATATTTCCCTGGAGAGCAAACCAGTAACAATGCCGTCCCCTCCCTTCCCCCTTCCAGGATGCTGCCAAGGTGTGCCGCCAGTACATGGACCGTGACCCTGATGAGTCTCGCTTCGCTGTGGTGGCCCTGGCCTGCTCTGAGTAAGACCACCACCACCAGCACCACCACCACCTGCCTGTAGCTGTATTGATGTGAAAGAGTCTCATCTCACTATTTTCCTGCAGTTTGTCCTTTTCAGTTGGCTGTTTTGTTTGTTTTTCTGATTTTTTTATTTTGTGATTTTTCTTGATTTCTTTGGGGCATTAATGATAGACCATTAGCCAGCTATTGTTTTGCTAGTCAAACGGCTAACTGTGGACCAAAGTTGCTCAAAATTGTAAGAGAGGTTGTGTTTGTACTGGAGCAGGAGGTGGCCTGGCTCTAGTGGTGGGGCAGTGAAGGCCGACCACCACCTGGCTGTGTCCTGGTGCCCCACCGCTGCAGCACCATACCCTGCTGGAGGTACCGGTGAAATGGACTGTAGCTGTTGTGGTAATGATCTTTAGCCTCAAGTGGTTATGTAATTCTGTAACAGCCTTCCCCAAATGATAAGTGTATCATGAGCACAGGTATTAGTAAGGAGACAGTGTTGCTTTTGTTTACTTTTGCTAGTATGTTGAAAAGAATTACTGATTTAGTTGCAGCAAAATACTGTTAAGCATTCCTATGGTTACTTTGTGGGGAAATGTAAAGGAAGTATTTTGTTTCCTTAATTGATTTTTTTTTTTTTTTTTATAATTTAGAGCAATTGTTTGAGCAGGTTGCTGTGTTAAGGTGAAGCATCATGAGCACTTGATGTGATGTGATACTGTGTACCATTGTATCTTGATTACTGGCTAGTGTCTCAACACATTACCTTGTCCCTAGTCAGTCTACAGCTAAACCTTTCACTGAGTGGAGCTTCATATACTCTATAGGCTTCAGTAAAATTGACTTTATTGTTGTCACAAGGAATATTAATTACACTCCTGGTCAAATTTGTCTGGTCACCGGCCTGTCCACCTCATGACAAGATGCAAGGCTAAACTTACTCTACTGCATTGGCTGTATAATTTTCAATAAAGTAAATTTCTTATCAAGTGAATCTAATTGTCCTTTGAGAGGGGGAGAGTGAGAGTGAGGTGGCCACACCACAGGGCAGGTCTGTGTTCAGGGAGTGTGTTCTGACAGTCCTAGCTGAGTGACCACTTTATTTTTATTTTTTTATGTAGTAAGGGAAAACTGGCCAAGGACGTCATAAACAAAAGAAAAAAGTCCACTTAGTTGCCAGTTCCCTTACAAGTCCAAGAGAGTTGATCAGAATGAAGGAATAAATGTCTTGAAAGTTCTTGAAGTCAAATCATATGGAAGTTGGAAATACAGAGGCAGGCAGGAAGTTCCAGAGTATCAGAGAGATGCACAGACCTTGGCAACTGCCTCCCCTCTCACTTCCTCGTCGCACGCAACAATAGTTTATTACTGTGATTAAGGCCAGTATTTTTATAAGCTTTGCTCTCTTACTATCACTACTTTCCAAAGGCTTTAGTTGAATGTGTTCATGTTTTTACTTTTTAAGGCTATTTTTATGGTTCTGGTGATGGACTGACAAGATTTCTAGATTATTATAAGGTGAGTTGTCTCTGTGGCCTTGGAAAACTGTCGTGGTGAGAGAGCAAGGCGTTTCTGAAATCTGAATACGTGCGTCACTCTCT
>NC_059267.1:6204280-6211780 GCF_017591435.1 Portunus trituberculatus
TGAGAAAAATGGAGGAAGAAGATGAAAAAAAGAAAATAGAGAGGGGAAATACAAGGAAACAAAATGAAGGAAGGAAATGAAGAAAGGGGAAAAAATAATAATAATAAATGAGAGTGAAAAACAACAACATACAATTGAAGACCAAACAATAAGCAAATAAAAATAACGAACGAATGACTGGAAGGAGGAAAACAAAGACAAAAAAAAAAAAAGGAAAAAAAAAAAAAGAAAACCCACGAACAAAAACGAGAAAAACGACGAACAAAAAAATAGAGAAAACGAGAAAAATAAATAAATAGAGAAAACGAGGAAGACGATAAATAAATAGAGAAAAACAAGAAAAAACGATAAATAAATAGAGAAAAACGAGAAAACGATGAAATGAATAAATAAATAGAAAAATAGTAACATGAATAAGAGGAAAATGGAAAAAAGGATAAAGATTAGGTTAGGTTAGGTATGGTTAGGTTAGGTTAGTTAGGTATGGTTAGGTTAGGTTAGGTTAGGTTAGGTTAGGTTAAGTTAGGTTAAGTTAGGTATGGTTAGGTTAAGTTAGGTTAGGTTAGGTCAAGATACGTTAGGTTAGGTTAAAAAGCAAACAAAGGGAGGAAAAAGGGGAGGAGGGAGATGTTCTGACAGTTCGGGGCAAGAGGGAGACAAGTGCAGGCGTCCCTTTGTAATAGATGGAGACTTTAACGCCCCTTCAAAAACAAATCTCTGCCAACCAAGACCAGTAACCTCTTTCCCTTCCCTTCCAGCCCCTTCCAGCCCCTTCCAAACCCTTCCCGTTCTTTACCGTCCCTTTCCTTACGTTTCTCACTCATTCTCTTCCATTTTCTTCCATTTTCCTTCGTTCTTTTTATTCTGTTTTCTCTTCCTTCACTTTTTAATCTTTCCCACTCCTTGTCTTCCATTTTTCTTCTTTTTATTTCTTCTTTTCCTTCTTTTCCTCTTCCGTTCCCTTCTTCAGTCTTTCCCACTCCTTCTCTCCTATTCTCTTATTTTTTTTCTTCCTTTCCTTCTTTTCCTCTTCCTTTCTCTTCTTTAGTCTTCCCCATCCATTCGTTTCCATTTTTTTTCGTTTTCTTTCCTTCTTTTAATTTTTTCCCCTTTTCCTTCCCTTCTCCAGTCTTCCTCATCCTTTCTCTTCCTTTTCCTTCTTCTTTTCATTTTTTCCCCTTTTCCTTCCCTTTTCCAGTCTTCCCTATCCTTTCTCTTCCTTTTTTTTCCTTTTCCTTTCTTCTTTTCATTATTTTCCCCCTTCTTCCTTCCCTTCTCTAGTCTTTCCCATTCTTTTTCTTCTTTCCTTTTTCTTTTTATTCTTTTCCTCTTCCAGTCCCTTTCCTGACCTCTCTCACTTTTCCTCTTCTATTTATTTCTTTTCCTCCCTTTTTTCTTTCTTTTTTCCCTTTCCCTTCTCTTCACGTCCTTTTCCTAATCTTTCACACTCTTTGTCTTCAATTTTTTCCCTTATTCTTTTTCCTTCTTCCATTGTTTCTCTTCCTCAGCTTCCTTTCCTTCTGTTTCTCATTATTTTCCTCTTCAATCCTTTCTCTTTCACTTTTCTTTTCCTTCCTTCTTTTAATTCTTTTCTCTTCCATCCTTTCTCTTCCTTCTCTTCCATCTTTTCCTTCCTTCTTTTTTTTCTTTTCTCCTTTCCTTCCATTCCGTCCTTTTCCAAGCCTCTCTTACCTTTCCTCTTCCATTTTTCTCCTTTTCCTTCCTTCTTTTCATTCTTTTTCCCTTCCTGTCCCTTCCTTGTCTTTCCAGCCCTTTCCCTTCAATTTTCCTCTTTTCCTTCGTTTTTTTTTTTTTTCCTCCTTTCTTCTTTTCCCGTCCTTTTCCTAGTCTCTCCCACCTTTTCTTTTCCATATCTCCTCCTTTTCCTTCCTTCTTTTCATTCTTTTTCCCTTCCTTAGTCTTTTCCATCCTTTTTCTTCCATTTTTCTTCTTTTCCTTCATTCTATTAATTCTTTTCTTCTATTCTCTATTCTTTTACTTCCATTTATTTCATTTATTTCATTCTTTGTCCTTCTTTCCTTCTTCATTCTTTTGCATTTTTTTTATCTCAAAGAAGGAAGAGAGAAGGAAGAGTGAGGAAAAATATAAGAAGAGAAGGAAAAGAAAAGAGGGAGGAAAATGAGAGGAGACGAGGCCACTGATAGATGGGAGGAGGAGGAAAAACGAAGAAAAAGAGAAGAAAGAAATAAAGAAAGAAAGAAAGAAAGAAAGAAAGAAAGAAAGGAAAATGAGAGAAGACTAGCCCAATGACATGAAAAGACGAGGAAAAGCGAAGAAAAAGGCGAAGGAAAAAGAAGAAAGGAAAGGAAGATAAAAATGGGGAAAGTAAGAGAAGAAAGAAGGAAAGAAAGAAAGAAAAAAAGAAAGAATATACAAAAGAGAAAGCAAAGGCAAAGAAGAGAAGAAACAAACAAAAGAAGCAAAGAAAAAGAGACAAGTATGAGAAGAAAGAAAGAAAGAAAGAAAGAAAGAAAGAAAGAAAGAAAGAAAGAGAGACACAAAGAAGAGGAGATGAGATGCGAGGTGAGAAGAGACTAGAAAGAAAGAAAGAAAGAAAGAAAGAAAGAGAGAAAGAAAAAAAGAAAGAAGGAAGGAAGGAAATAAATACATGAATAAATAAATAAAGAAAGAAAGAAAGACACAAAGATGAGAAGATGATGAGAGGTGAGAAGAAACGAAAAAGAAAGAAAGAAAGAAAGAAAGAAAGAAAGAAAGGAGAGAAAGACACACAGAGAAGAGAAGAGAAGAGGAGAAGAGATGAGATGAGAAGATGAGATGACAAGAGAAGAGAAGAGACGAGAAGAAAGAAAGAAAGAAAGAAAGAAAGAAAGAAAGAGAACGAAAGGAAGACAGAGAGAACAAGAGGAGATGAGAGAGGAGATGAGAAGCGAGACGAGACCAGCGGTACACAAACACGGATTACAGAAGAGATTATTGGAGAGATTACTAAAAGAGATTACAGGTTTGGGTATTGGCTGGATTATCAGGGAAATCACTTATAGGGGGAAGGCGTGGGGGAGGCGTGGGGAGGCGTGAGGAAGGCGTGGGGGAGAAAGGGGAGGATCATGAGAGTGATTATAGCCCTGAGAAGCATCGAGGAAGCCCACACACGAGCCACAAACACCTTCAGGAGACTTACTCGTGTTTACAGTGGAGGATTTGTATGTTGGTATCTTCAGGTAGGTCTTAAGTCCTTCAGTACCATGGCGTGTTTTCATATTCATTCTGCTTACTGTTTACTGACTTTATACAGCTTCAGAAACTCACGTGGGGATTGAAATAGTGAGGAGTTTGGACCATTAACCTTCTGACCTCCATAGACCCTTCCTAATGTCAATAAAATGGTCGAATCACATCCAAAACTCAAGGTGAAAATGCGTCTCAGGACTGAAGAGGTTAAGATGTATAGGTGAGGTTAGGTTAGGTTAGGTGAGGTTGAATTAGGTGTGATAAGTTAAAGTGAGGCGAGGTGAAGGGAGGTGAGGTTAGGTGAGGTTAGGTAAATTAAGGTGAGGTTTGAGGTTGAGTTAGGTGAGGTGAGGTTATAATGTTACGTTTGGTTTGTTTGGTTTGGCTCGGTCTAGTTGTGTAGGGTTGAGAGAGAGAGAGAGAGAGAGAGAGAGAGAGAGAGAGAGAGAGAGAGAGAGAGAGAGAGAGAGAGAGAGAGAGAGAGAGAGAGAGAGAGAGAGAGAGAGAGAGAGAGAGAGAGAGTATATACACACACAAGGAAAAAAAAAAAAGACAGCAAAAATCGAACCACAACACACCATGAAAAGGAAAAGAGAAGAAAAGGAAGAAGAAAAACTTTACATTAACCGCAAAGAAAAAAAAAAAAAAAAAACACAAGACCAATAACAACCCTTCTAATCCTTCCCATCTTAAACAACAACAACAACAACAACAACAACAACAACAACAACAACAATAAATACGCCAAAAATCCACTTTTCACAAGGTTCCCTCAATTAATCTCTGACTCAAGTTAATTAAACCCTTTCCGGTGGTGAGTGTGATGACCTCGTGACCTGTGTGTGACCTGTGACCTATGACCTATGACCTGACCTGGGAGAGTGGAGGGCGTCAGGCGGGGGAGGGTAGTGTGGGAGGGGAGGGAGTGAGAGGGAGAAGTGGTGATGATGGTGGTGGTGGTGGAAATGAAAGAAAAAGGGAAAAATAAAGGAGAAAAAAAAGGACGAAAAAGAGGAAAACGAAGGAAAATATGTAAAAAAAAACAATAAATGAAGTAAAAGAAAAAAGGAAACCCCCAAAAAGTGAAAAGAAAAGAATAGAAACTGGGAAAAAAGAAAAAGAAAAGAAAAAGAGAAAAATAAAAACAAAAAGAATGAAAACAAAAACAAATCAAAGGAAAAAGAGAAGAATTGAAGGAGTGAAGGAGAGAAGGAGAAAAGGAGGGAAGGAGAGAAAAGTGAAAAAAGGGAAGGAGGGAAGCAGAGGATAGAAAGAGAAGAAGAAAGAAGGAGGAAAGGAAACAAGAAGTGAAAGTGGGAAGAAGGGAAGAAGTGAAGAAGACGAGAGAAGAAGAAAAGAAGAAGAGAAGGAGTGAAAGAAGGAAAGGAGAAAAGAAGAGGAAAAAGAAGAGAAGAAAAAATAGGAAGGAAGGAGAAACGAAGAGAAAAAAAGAAGAAAAGAAAAAAAATAGGAAGGAAGGAAAGAAGTGAAGAAATAAGAAGAAGAAGAAGAGAGGGAAAGAGTGAAGGAGAGGAGTGAAGGAGGGAAGCGAATAACAGATAAGACAACTGTAAAAAACTGATGAGGCAACGATAGCGGCGGGAAGACAGAGAGATGGACACGTGGGGACACAGGGAGACACACGGGAACACAGGGACACAGGCACGGGGGAGGGTGGGCACAGAGGCACGGGGGACACCACTGCCATGTGCTCTAAAGGGACAGTCAGAGGTGAGAGGACACGCTTACACCTCCAGATACCGTCACTCTTATCAGTTATGGGAGCGGGAGAAGGAGAGGGAGGGGGAGGGAGAGGGAGAGAGGGAGAGGTGTCGAGGTGCATGTTAAAGTAACCATAGTATATCTTCCTCATCTCTCTCTCTCTCTCTCTCTCTCTCTGTGTGTGTGTGTGTGTGTGTGTGTGTGTGTGTGTGTGTGGTCGTGAGAAGGAATAACTAGGAATGTCCCTTGAGAGTGATGTGGAGGAGGAGGAGGAGGAGGAGGAGGAGGAGGAGGAGAGGAGGAGGAGGAGGTGAGCAGTGAAGAAGTGGTGAAGAAGTGAAGAAGGAGAGAGAGAGAGAGAGAGAGAGAGAGAGAGAGAGAGAGAGAGAGAGAGAGAGAGAGAGAGAGAGAGAGAGAGAGAGAGAGAGAGAGAGAGAGAGAGAGAGAGAGAGAGAGAGAGAGAGAGAGAGAGAGAGAGACGAGACGAGAAAGACAGTCCCTTTTCTTATTTACTCCCACCACGACCGTCCCGCCGATAAGATCTGAGGAACGTAGGAATAATTTTATGATCACCTCAAACTGTCCTTCCGTCCTCGCGCCAAGATGGACCATAAATCTCCTAGGACATGTGTTTTTCCCTCTCCCATCCCCCTCCCTCTGTCCCCCTTCTCCAACACTCTCACTCCCTCCCCAGCTTGTTTACACCCCAGATGAATGAATTACTGGGACGGTGGGGTGTCTTGGGGTGATGGGAAGAGATGGGATGTGATGGGAAGTGTGTGGTATTGGATTAGCTTGAGGGGACGGAAGGTAGCGGTGGTGGTGGTGGTGGTGGTGGTGGTGGTGATTGTAGTGGTGGTGGAATGTAAGGGGAGTGATATGGAGTGAGAGAGAGAGAGAGAGAGAGAGAGAGAGAGAGAGAGAGAGAGAGAGAGAGAGAGAGAGAGAGAGAGAGAGAGAGAGTACTAGACCAAGAAGAGTAAAACATGAAAAAATACCAGAGAGAGAGAGAGAGAGAGAGAGAGAGAGAGAGAGAGAGAGAGAGAGAGAGAGAGAGAGAGAGAGAGAGATAATAGCTACTCTTATACACCAACATACACCACACACCAACACACATCACCACCACAGATAAGCCAACACGATCAACACCACTAAGAGGACACAGTTTACCTAGCCACGGTGTTGTAAGGGAGGGAGGTGATGGTGTGGAGGGGACGGGGTGGAGGGGGGGTGAGGGGGCCCTAACTAATGGTAACGTGTGGAAGGAAAGACAGAGGTGGACCAAGAATTCATTAGCACATCAACCTTGGGACAGATTCTTCCACCGCACAGGCAAACGTGTAATTAAAGTGTTAGCAGAGGGTCCAGGAAGAGGAGGAGGAGGAGGAGGAGGAGGAGGAGGAGGAGGAGGAAGGGCAGTCTCAGGTGATCTTATCTTCGCCACAATGACAACCTTTAACTATTTCCAGGTTGTGTTTTGGCTTTTGGTGTCTGTCTGTCTGTCTGTCTGTCTCTCTGTCTGTTTGTTTGTCAGTCTCTTGGTTTCTTCTTTTTTTTTTCTTTTCTTTTTGGTTTATTCTTTTTTTCGTTTCACATCTGGCTCTCTCTCTCTCTCTCTCTCTCACACACAAAATAAATAAATAAAATAAGTAAATACATAAATGAATAAAAATAAAGAAATAAATAGACAAATAAAACTAATAGAAAAATAATATTATTGAAACTGATAATGGAAGAAAACAAATAAATAATGAGACTTAATTCAATAAACAGCGGTGGTGGTGGTGGTGGTGGTGGTGGTGGTGAGAGGGACAGAACGATGGTGTTGAGACAAAAACCGACAGACAGACAGACAGACTAGCCCCGTCCCTCTCCTCCTCCTCCTTCTCCTTATCTCCTATCTTTCAATTAACTTGTGGAGGGGCTGGCGGGGGGCGGAGCTGTTAGGGAGGAGGAGGAGGAGGAGGAGGAGGAGGAGGAGGAGGAGGAGGAGGAGGAGGAGGAAGAAGAAGAAATGGTGGTGATGGTGATGGTAAGGCATTTCATGTTATTTCAGAGAGAGAGAGAGAGAGAGAGAGAGAGAGAGAGGGAGGGAGGGAGGGAGTCAGTGGTTCATATCAGTTCGAGCAGCGGTGTGTGATTCGAAGCTTGTCTGTCTCGTGGTTCATTGAGCAGATTGAAGCTGATTCATACATTGGTTCAGGCTGAGAAGTTTCGCTCTTTACTTTCTCTCTCTCTCTCTCTCTCTCTCTTCTTTCCCTTGATTTCTTAACATTTCTTTATTTTCCTTCACATTTCTTCCTCTTCCTTCCCTTTCTATCTCTTCTTTCCCTCCCATTCCTTCTCTTTCCACTCTTACCGTTATCATCCTTCCTTGTTCTCTCCCCATTCTCCACACCCCAACCCTTTCCTTCCCTATTCCTCCACATCTACCCATTTCCACATTCACATCCCAATCCGCCACTCCACTCACATCACTCCACCCTACTCCATCCTCCCCATCCCCTTTCTCCCGTCAATCTAATAGAAGAAAGGTAAATAGGAAAGACGGAAGGAGAGAGAGAGAAG
>NC_059267.1:6216780-6229280 GCF_017591435.1 Portunus trituberculatus
CAATAAAAAAACAAGAAAATAACAAGAACACCACTAACACCATCATAACCACCACCACCACCACCACCACCACCACCACCACATCAGTACCGGAGTGAAATCTGATGAAGCCGTTCCTCCCGGTTTGCGCTGCACCGGGAGGGTTGATCAGGCAAGAGATAGCCATCAAGGGGGCCACGAACCGGGCGACCACGGGGGGCGCCTCTCCCTCTAGTGGACACCGCAGAGTATGGCCGGAATGGTGGTGGTGGTGGATTATCAGGTTTCAGTATTTGGTTAGGTTAGATTAAATTAGGTTAGGTGAGAGAGAGAGAGAGAGAGAGAGAGAGAGAGAGAGAGAGAGAGAGAGAGAGAGAGAGAGAGAGAGAGAGAGAGAGAGAGAGAGAGAGAGAGAGAGAGAGGAAGAAAAGGACCGCCCTCAGTCTGTCGAGAAGAGTCTAAAATCATCGACCGCTGTTTGTCTGTCTATCTGTCTTACTCTCTCTCTCTCTCTCTCTGTTTGTCTGTCTGTCCTACCATTCCTCCACCGCCCTCCTGTCTGTCTGCCTGTTTGTCTCTGTCTCCGTCTGTTTGTCTGTCTATCTGTCTGTCTGTCTATCTGTGTCTCTGTTTGTCTCTCTGTCTCCGTCTGTTTGTCTGTCTGTCTGTCTGTCTGTTTGTCTCTCTGTCTCCGTCTGTTTGTCTGTCTGTTTGTCTGTCTATCTGTCTGTCTGTCTATCTGTGTCTCTGTCTGTCTGTCTGTCTATTTGTCGGACTGTCTATCTGTCAGTCTGTGTGGCTATCTATCTATCTATCTGTCTGTGTGTGTCTTTGTTTCTGCTTATGAGTATCTAGATTCACCAAGTTTAGTCTGTATTGAGAGACGCTTTGCCCTCTCACTACGACTGTTTTCCAAGACCACAGAGATGACTAGCGGGGTTTTCAAAAGTGTTTATCTAGTTAACAGAGTAGAAAGCTTATCACTCTGCCTCTAAAACAGTAAAAACACCTTAAAAAAAAAACCACTTGTCAATTTAAATAAAGCCTTTTTAAATAGTGGAGGTGAAGCAGAGAAGTTTGAGTAGTGTTTGAGGGTACAATTTTAACTCTCGCTTGCCACAGAGCTGATTTGCGGAGTTTTCAAGAGAGTCTCTCCAGTTATCAATACAGAAATCTTGTCACTCTGCGTCTAGAACTGTTAAAACACTTAAAAAAAAAAAAAACTAAAATGAAACACACTTGAAACGCATTGTTCTCTCACCACAACTGTTTTCCAAGGCCACAGAGATGACTAGCGGGGTTTTCAAGTGTGTTTCTCCAGTTAATAATGTAGAAATCTTGTCACTCTGCCTCTAAATCTATAAAAAAAAAACTTTAAAAAACTCGTGTAAATTTAAATAAAAGGATTTTGAAATAAAGGAAGTGATAGAGAAAGTAAAGATCGAGATAAGGAGGCAATGGAGATGAGAACACTAGATAAGATAGTGAATAAGATGAAGATAGTCACGTGTAGTAGTAGTAGTAGTAGTAGTAGTAGTAGTAGTAGTAGTAGCAGTAGCAGGAGCAGCAGCAGCAGTAGTAGTAGTAGTAGTAGTAGTAGTAGTAGTAGTAGTAGTAGTAGTAGTAGTAGTAGTAGTAGTAGTAGTAGTAGCAGTATTATTATTATTATTATTATTATTATTATTATTATTATTATTATTATTATTATTATTATTATTAGTAGTAGTAGCAATAAACACTGGAACTCCCTGCCTGTGTCTATATTTCCATCTTCCTACAACTTGACTTCTTTTACGAGGGAGGTTTCAAAACATTTGTCCCAGACTGTTGGCTAACGCTTACTATCTCTCAGGGAACTGGCTATCAAGTGGGACTCTTTTTTTTTATTTTTGTTTCCCTCGGCCAGCTTCCCCTCTTGCATAAAGAAAGTAGTAGTAGTAGTAGTAGTAGTAGTAGTAGTAGTAGTAGTAGTAGTAGTAGTAGTAGTAGTAGTAGTAGTAGTAGTAGTAGTGTCACGTTACAGTGCGCACTTCACGTATTTCTTGAAGCTACACGTTTAGACTTTCACTGTCACCATTACCTCTCTTCCGCCGCACAGGTAAGAGAGAGAGAGGGAGGGAGAGAGGGAGAGGGAGAGGGAGAGGGAGAGAAAGAGTGACACCTGATCCTTGTAGCCCCTTGTGTTACCTGCTTTACCTGCTGGAGGGGAGGGGAGCGGCAGGAGGGGGCGGAGGAAGGGAGGGACGCAGGGTATTGTGGGTAATGTTATTGTCACTGCGGCGTGCGGTGTTCTGGGTCACCATTGTGTGCTCTCTTCATTTTTACGTGAGGTTCCTTTGGGTTTACGCCTGTCGAGCTGTGACTGACGCCCTGTCCCTCTGCGGCTCTCTCTCTCTCTCTCTCTCTCTCTCTTATTCCTTCATGGCAAAAAAATCAAACACTACTTCGTTATGTTTCGGAAAATATAACCAGAACTCTCTCTCTCTCTCTCTCTCTCTCTGTCCCTACGTCTGTGATTCTGTCTGTCTGTTTGTCTGTGTGTCTGTTCTCTTCCTATTCCTTTCTTCGTTTATTTTTCTTTTTCTTCTTTTTTGTTTACGTTTCTGTGTGTTTTCAGTTTTTTTTTCTCTTTCTATTCATGTTTGTGTGTTTGTATATATTTCTTCTTTATTTGCGTTTTTGTGTGTGTTTTCAGTTTCCTTGTTCTTCTTTCTTATATTCTCCGGGTTTTTTTTCTGTGTCTCTGTTTCTGTTTGCCTTTCCTCATTTCTTTAAAAAAAAATAAAATAAAAATATAATAAATTCTTCGTTTTTGTGTCTCTGTTTCTGATTGTCCTTCCTCATTTCCATATTAAAAAAATCAGGTAAATTTCTCGCTTCCGTGTCTTTGCTTTTTTTTTTCTTTTCTCATTTCCATATTAAAAAAAAAACTAAAACTAAAAATACAGGTAAATTCTTCGTTTCCGTGTCTCTGTTTCTGTTTGTCTTTCCTCATTTCTCTACTAAAAAAAAAAAAAAAAGATTCTGGTAAATTCTCCGTTTTTTGTGTCTATCTCTGTTTGTCCTCCTCATTTCCACATTAAAAAAAACTAAAACAAGAAAAAAATCAGGTAAATTCTTCGTTTTTGTGTCTATCTCTGTCCTTCCTCATTTCTCTACCGAAAAAAACTAAAATAAAAAGAAATAACAAAAAAAAATCCCAAATTCCTTCAAGCCAAGACAGGAAAAGCGAGGAGGAAACAAGAGACAAACAACAATGAGTCCTAAGCACAGACACAATGGCTCAGTTCAGTGGTCCTCTCACTCTCTCCCTCTCCCTCTCCCTCTCTCTTGTCCCAGCACCGTCCTCGCCCTTCCAGCGCCCCGCCACACCGCCCATCACGCCCAAAACACGAAAGGATACGCATTTATTGGCATTCGTGTCCTCATTCTGATATTCCAACAATGAGCAGAAAATCCGAGCCTAGACTTCCCATTTTCTTCGACTCAATAGAAAACGGGGTGAAGGATGTCGCCCTTTGGTTCCTTCACAATGGTTCCTTTGACCTGATCCTATTTTCGTGTCCTTTGGGATCGCTTGCCTCGAGATCCTTTGAGTTGTAGTGATTAGTTCTTTTTCAAGGGTTCAGTGTGTGTGTGTGTGTGTGTGTGTGTGTGTGTGTGTGTGTTTCGAAGCTTCACTGACACCTATTTGATTCGTGCACAAAGTATCATACGGAAAAGATACTCGATAATAAACTACGCAATTCGTAAAAAAGACATGTTGACCAGCGTTTATGACACACACGCACACGCACACACACACACACACACACACACACACACACACACACACACACACTCGTAACTAAGAGCCATTAAACGAAGAAGTAACACAAACGGAATGCGGCAGTAGTAGTAGTAGTAGTAGTAGTAGTAGTAGTAGTAGTAGTAGTAGTAGTAGTAGTAGTAGTAGCAGCAGCAAAGACTATAGCTGCATTGGTGGTGGTGGTGGTGGTGTTTGTGGTAGTGGTAGTGGCAGTGATGGTGGTTGCGGCGGATGGCTTGGTTGCAGTCCTTCTCCCGCTCTCCTGCCTCCTTCACTCCACTCCTGCGCTGCTCCTCTCCTCACTCGCCGCCATAACGAAGAAATAAAAGGCAATCGTGATAATGAAACGACAACATCAACAGTGGTGAACTCTGCACTTGAGCGCTATAAACATGTCAGAGCTCATTTGATGCGACTCCCCCGATGCTCAGATGTTTCTCGTCTCGAATATAAAGCGTTTCATTTATGGCGCGTCACTTGTCCGAACGCGAGGCCCCGGCGTGGACTCAACTCCTCACAAACCCACCCCACAATAC
Organism: Portunus trituberculatus; assembly: GCF_017591435.1. Taxonomy (NCBI): domain Eukaryota; kingdom Metazoa; phylum Arthropoda; class Malacostraca; order Decapoda; family Portunidae; genus Portunus; species Portunus trituberculatus. The sequence goes on from NC_059267.1 coordinate 6,221,104, forward strand.
CAAGATTAAGGATGAAACAAACTGAAACACACTGCAACACTACCCACACGCAAGCCAACACGTACGAGAGTCTCTGGGAGGCATACGAAGGCTGACGCACGGCGGGGAATTTGAAAGGGAAGGTTAAGCCGTCGCCGGGGATCGAACACGGTGCTGAATTTTCTGATGGGGTTTCGATAAGTCGGGCAATTATGTTGATTAATTGTAACACGCAGCGATAAGACCTTTTATAGATAAATCCGGCGGGGAGAGCGCGCGGTGTCGCCTCTCAAAACCCGAAATTTGTCACTGGTTATTATAATCACAATGGGCCCCGTAAAATGATAATGAGGCAGGCGAGAGGAGCCAGGCCGCCCTAGCCGTGATAAACGTAACTTACGGCGTATTTATTCAAAGCGATCAGTCACGGGTGGCGGCGCGCGGGGAGGCTAACCTGACCTCTGTGGCGGGCGGCGTGCGGGCGAGGAACAGCCGCGGCCCAGGTAACGTGAACCCTATTGGTATTTCATGTAGAAGTTTGTGGCCGCCGATACAGTCAGGTACAGGACGAGCTGGCCCGGCCTCTTGTTTATATGGCAGAGGGAGAGGGAAAGGGAGAGGGTGAGGGAGAGGAGAGGGACAGAGGAAGGTAAGGAGGTACTAGGGATTTTAAACTGATTTCAAAACATTACGCTGATTTTAGTGGTAGAGACAAGACGAGGAGGAGGAGGAGGAGGAGGAGGAGGAGGAGGAGGAGGAGGAGGAGGAAGAAGAAGAGTAGAGGTGTGGAGGGAAGGAGGGAATGGAGATAGGCAGGAAGGAATGAGAGAGAGAGAGAGAGAGAGAGAGAGAGAGAGAGAGAGAGAGAGAGAGAGAGAGAGAGAGAGAGAGAGAGAGAGAGAGAGAGAGAGAGAGAGAGAGAGAATTTTTGCTTTTGTATCCTTAACAAAAAGAAAAAAAGAAAAAAAAACAGGTAAAAAGGATAAAGGAAATGAAAATACAAAACAAAAGACAATCACCAAAACATCCTCTTTAGTTCCTCCTCCTCCTCCTCCTCCTCCTCCTCCTCCTCCTCCTCCTCCTCCTCCTCCTCCTCATCTTCCTTCTCCTCCTCTACGTTAGCGGCGGGTCACGGTCTCTCAGTCTCCTTGCCACACACAAAGGCGAGACTCAAGGTGTGAATGAGGAATTAATAACAGGTGGCACACATGTCGCAGTTAACCCGGCGAGCACTGACGGCTGAGTGTGGCTTGAATGGGGCTGATGATGCTGGAGAAGTGTTCAGGCTCTTTATTCTATGCCGACCAGAGATTAGTAGCAGGTAATTCACTTGGCCTCCTCTCACATCTGTACAATGCACACCTGAACGAGACACACACACACACACACACACACACACACACACACACACACACACACACACACACACACACACACACACACACACACCTGGGACACACCTGTACAAGTTAGGCGTTCTGAGGCGTCTCCGTCAATTTTTCTCGCCCCTCCAACAGCTAACTCAATACAGGGGCCTCATCCACCCATGTATGGAGTACTTTTCGGGTGTTTGGAAGGGGGATTGTTCCACTCAAACAGTTCTATTAGATAGGATGGAATCAAAAACTTTTCGTCTCATCAAGTCTCCTCCTCTGACTGACTGTCTTCAGCCTCTTTCTCACCGCCGGAATGTTGCATCTCTTTTTATCTTTTATCGCTATTTTCATTCTAACTGCTCTTTTGATCTTGTTAACTGCATACCTCCCCTCCTCCTGCAACCTCGCTGCACAAGGCTTTCTTCTTCCTCTCACCCCTATTCTGTCCAACTCTCTAAGGCAAGAGTTAACCAGTACTCTAAATCTTTCATACCTTTCTCTGGTAAACTCTGGAACTCCCTGCTTGTGTCTGTATTTCCATCTTCCTATGTCTTGACTTCATCTAGGAGGGAGGTTTCAAGACATTTGTCCCTGTCCTTTGGCTTGCTCTATTGGATCTTTAGGTGAACTGGCGACTGAGTGGACCTTTTTTCATCTTTTTGTTGCCCTTGGCCAGTTCTCCTCTTTCATTAAAAAAACACACACACACACCTACACGACTAAAACACACCTGTACAACACACACACACACACACACACACACACACACACACACACACACACACACACACACTGAGACATACCTGAACGACACACACTTACACCTGACACACACACACACACACACACACACACACACACACACACACACACACACACACACACACCTGACACACACTCCTCGCCTATCATCCCCACACCTGGTCAGCATTAGAATCATTACGTGGCTGGCTGGCTGTATGGCTGGCTGGCTGGCTGGCTGGCGGGTTCGGCCACTCACGGCGACAAAAGGTAAGAGAGACCGTCACGAATGAGGCGCACCAAGACTCCTGCAGCTGTCCCACCACGCAGCGGGGTCTGATTGAGGTGACAAAATGAATAAATTCCCGGGTCACAATCGTCATCATATTACGCGGGCAGGGGGTGGGCGTGTGGGTGGCCTCCTCTGCTCTGCTCTGCTCTACTCTTCTCTTCTTCTTCTTTTTCTTCTTCCTCCTCCTCCTCCTCCTCCTCCTCTTGACTCCTCCTTACGTGTGTGGCGTTGAGTGGAAAGAAACTGGGAAAAGGTAAGACGAAGATGGAAAGGAAGAAGCCGAAGGACCTTGAAAATGAGAGAGAGAGAGAGAGAGAGAGAGAGAGAGAGAGAGAGAGAGAGAGAGAGAGAGAGAGATTCAATGACAATATTTCCGTCAACCTGTGTGTTGGCGTGGCGTGGCGTGGGTGTGTTCGCGGAGTGCCAGGCGTGTCAGTCGGTGGTCGCGGCGGGAGAGAAGCGTATCCGATTCTTGTTTATCATTTACTGTGATGAATGATGACAGTGTGTGAGTGGCGAGCCTCTGCTGCAGGAAACTTGCCTGAATCACCCTCCCCTCCCTCCCTCCCTCTCTCTCTCTCTCCCTCCCCGCCACCTGTGCCTCCGCCTCTCTTTACTCTCACTTATTATTCCTCCTCCTGCTGCACCACTGTGTCTTCTTTTTTTTCCTTACTCCTCTTCCTCCTCTTGCGGCCGCTGCTGCCTCCCTCCCCCAGCAGCAGCCCGGGTAGCCGCTGCTGCTGCTGCTGCTGCAGGTGTCCCGTGTCCCGCGCCGCGCCCCGCGGGCCGTAGTTGTCTCTGCAGGACTCGGTGTTGGCAGCGCGGCGCACACCCTGGCGGCGCCACGCACGCCACTCGTAATGTTTTCAATAAAGCACTTTGTTACATCCGCCACCAAAAAAATATCGCGCCACTTTACAAAAAATGCAATTTGTAAACTTGTCGAACGGCGTGACTGCGGCGCGTCCCTGCGGGCGGCGGGCTGCGGCGACACGCTCGGCGGCATTATGAAGCCATTAGTGTGCCTGTGGCCGGGTCAGGTCGCAGAGCCACCGGAGACCCACCGCTGCGGCGACACTGTTGATATCCCCGCGGCGTGGCCGGCGCTTGTCGGGGCGAAGATTAGTGGCCAGCCTCCCTGCAGGAGCGTGGCGACCCCGCGGGGCTGAGCCGCGGCGACACTGGGCGTCCTGCAGCATCCCGGGGTGGGGCGGGGGGAGTCCACAGCGCCGCCCTGCAGGAGCCTTGGGGATGGCCGAGGAGGGCCAGGGAGCCCCGGGGTGACTCCTGTGGGGGTAAACCGCTGCCCTGGGGTCCGCGGGTTGACGGTGTTGATAAGCTTCTTAAGGGGAAGTTTCTTGCGGTGCCCACAGAGAAGTTAGTGTAGCGTCCCTCTGAGGGACCCAGGGAACCCACTCGGCACCACAGAGACCTGCGGAGCCTCCCGCAGGGGCCTGTCCGCGGTGACAGCCTCGGTGGTCGCGGCGCGCTGGGGAGGAGCGAGATAGCCGGAGGCAGCCATGCAGGCAGACCCCGTGCTGGCCGCGACACCAGGCGGCGGCACTATGCAACACAGCAGTGGCACTACCTGAGGCCTGCTGAGTGTGCCATCACAGATGACCTGCGGACAGCGGCGTGCTGCGTGAGGCTGACGAGTCCATTGCCTCATCATTCAGAGTCACTGCTGTCTTCGGACTGTGACCCGTATGAAACAGGTAGGGGTCAGGCTGACTATAACTGGGCTGCGTATCTTCGGTCTTGTATCACCAAGATAGTTATTCTTTATCTACTGTTGCATGGTCACCAGTTCACCATCCTTGTCCCGGCCTGACATCAACCTGTCCCAGCCAGCGCCATGTAGTGAACACCCCGCACAGCGACGCGCCGCGCCACGCTGGACACAGGTGGCGTTTGTTCAGTACCAGGACGCCTCACGCCTAACCGCTGCCGCCACCACGCCTCAGAGACGAAGAGGCAGAGGCTGGATTGTTGGGCGGTGTGCAGAAAGGAGGAAGGACGAGGAGGAGGAGGAGAAAGAGTAGTAGTAGGAGGAGGAGAGAGATAAATAAAAGGGAGGAAGATGAGAGGAAGGAAAAGCAACGAAAGAGGCGGAGAAGTGGAGGCAGCAGGAGGCAGCAGGGCGAGGCCTGGTGAGATGAGGCACGGGGAGGCGCGTTGAGGGCGGAAGAACGCCTTGACCGCACCTGGTAATACAAGGCCCGCACGCCACTTCCTTGTTTCCACCCCGCGCGTGGCCACACCCGCAGGAGGCAGGGACGCCCTCCCCGCCGGTGCCGACATGCCTTCGCCTCGTCCCATCCCGGGTCTCCCCCGCGGCGCGCCCCTCCCGGTGACGGCAGGAAGGATTACGTCTGCTAATCAAATTACAGTTGTCAGCGGGGGCGGAGGCGGCGATGGGGAGGCAGGCCCGGCACGTGTTATTGTGAGGCGCGGCTCCTCCCCAGCCCCGCCCAGCACCCTGGAGAGCCGCCCCGACGCTCATCACCCCCCGGGGCAGCCCTGCGCGCCACCGAGGGCAGCCCGCGGCCGCTATTACCACCTCTGCACGCCCGCTGAGTGCCGACGGGCGGTGCCTACCTGGCCGCCGTCTGCTGCTCCTTCCCTCCACACCCACGCAACGCACGCTGGAGGAGGAGGAGGAGGAGGAGGAGGAGAAAGAGGAAGAGGAAGGGGAAAAGGAGGAGGAGGAGGAGGAGGAGGAGGAGGAGGAGGAGGAGGAGGAGGAGGAGGAGGAGGAGGAGGAGGAGGAGGAGGAGGAGGAGGAGGAGGTAGATGAGGAGGAATAAAGAAAATAGTATAGTGTCTTTCTTTGTCTCTCTGTCTATCTTTACCTTTCTGTGTGTCTCTGCCCCAGCGAAAGAAAACGAAGTGTGTGTATAGACTCACCGCCAGCCATCGCCATGCACGTGTCCCAACTGCAATCACCCCCACCATCACCACCACCGCCACCACTGCCATCTACCCACGACACCTGACGGCAGAGACACAGCCATGTAGCGACAACTGCCTCCTCATCAACCTGAAGCCATTCTACACCCACAAAACTTGCCAAATTGAGAGAGAGAGAGAGAGAGAGAGAGAGAGAGAGAGAGAGAGAAATACAAAAAAATAAATAAACAAAACTAAAAACTTATATCCACCCAGCAACTTCTGAAACCAGTCTTACTTTTAATGAGTTCCACCAGCAACAGAGATTTCACACACACACACACACACACACACACACACACACACACACACACACACACACACACACACACACACACACACACACACCCCGCCGAGAGCACAGAGTCTGGACGAGGCTCAGGATGGGGAGGTGAACGGAGGGAAACCGCGGGGTGCCTCCTGACCAAACACGACTCAGGAACAGGCAGGAGGAGGAGGAGGAGGAGGAGGAGGAGGAGGAGGAGGAGGAGGAGGAGGAGGAGGAGGAGGAGAGAGAGAGAGAGAGAGAGAGAGAGAGAGAGAGAGAGAGAGAGAGAGAGAGAGAGAGAGAGAGAGAGAGAGAGAGAGAGAGAGAGAGAGAGAGAGAGAGAGAGAGAGAGAGAGAGAGAGAGAGAGAGAGAGAGAGAGAGAGAGAGAGAGAGAGCGAGGAAATTTGAGAAGAAAAGGGATACGGAGAAGACAAGAAAAGGAAATGAAGAAATTAAAACAAGATGAAGACGAAAGAAAAGACAGATGTTTCTTTTCTTCTTTCTCTTTTCATTACGTTAACTTTCCTGAATATGACTCGTGAAGAAAATGAAAACAGAGAAAAGAAAGAGAAACATAGACGTAAAAATAAATAATAAAAGTAACAATAATAACAATAATAGGATGAAAAAAAGAAAGAAATACGAGAAATAAAAGAGAAAATACAGAAAAATGAAGTTGTTCTGAAAATAGAAAAAAAAATAGTAGAATCAAGTTTGTGTTGACTTTCTTAATCTTTTAGGGAACTGGCAATCAAGTGGGTCTTTTCTTTTTTTTCTTTTTCTAGTTGCTCTTGGCCAGCTTTCCCTATTCCATAAAAAATAGTGGTTTCTGGAAGGGACAGTTCAAATAGTAGTAGTAGTAGTAGTGGTAGTGGTAGTGGTAGTGGTGGTGGTGGTGGTGGTGGTGGTGGTGGTGGTGGTGGAAAAGAAAACAACATATACTCAAAACACCATCTTGAAAATCCATACTCAGTTTTCACACATTTTCTTCTTTTCTTCTTTACTTTACCATCTCGAAAATACACCTTTAGCTTCTCCTCCATATTTTCTTCTTTTCCTCTCTACTTTTTTACTTTCCTTCTTTCGTGTGATTTCCCAACATTGTCTTCCTTTCCTCTCTACTTTTTTACTTTTCTTCTTTCGTGTGGTTTCCCTTTTTCTTCTTTTCCTCTTTACTTTTCTTCTTTCCTCCTTTCGTGTGATTTCCCATTTTCTTCCTTTCCTCTTTACTTTTCTACTTTCCTTCTCTTCCGTGTGATTTCCCGACATTTTCTTCTTTTCCTCTCTACTTTACCACCTTGAAAACCCACACTTTAGCTCCCACCCTATATTTTCTTCTTTTCCTCTCTACTTTCCTTCTCTTTCCTGCGATTCCCCGGCAGCCCGCGAGCCGTAGCACACACCTGGCCGCGGCGTGTGGGGCACCGCTAATTAAATGCTCCAAGACGTCCCAATTAAAGTGACGCTGAGGCAGGTAAGCTGATAAGGTGGGGGGTGGAGAGGGAGGGAGGGACGGACTGGTATGTGTGCTGTGTGGGGAGGGGACGGGAGGAGAGAGAGGGGATTAGTGCTTTTATTTTTTTCTTTATGTTGTTGTTGTTGTTGTTTTCTGCTTCTTTTCCTTCCTTCCGCTTTCCCCCGTGCGTCTTTCTCTCCTTTTTCCTCCTCCATCTTCCACCTCTACTCCCTATAAATATCCTCCACTACCTCCACATAACTCACGCCCTCCTCTTCCTCTTCTTCTTCCTCCTCCTCTCCTCCTCCTCCTCCTCCATTATCCCCTTAATTATCATAATGCAATTTAGTCTCCCATTAAGACCACCTCCCGGGGCCCTCTCAGTTAGAATCCTCGGTAAGTCACTCCTCCTCCTCCTCCTCCTCCTCCTCCTCCTCCTCCTCCTCCTCCTCCTCCTCCTCCTCCTCCTCCTCTTCCTCCACTTTCTCCTCTTCAAATTGTTACTCTGTAGATCTAAATTTCTCGAAGGAATTATCTTCTCCTCCTCCTCCTCCTCCTCCTCCTCCTCCTCCTCCTCCTCCTCCTCCTCCTCCTCCTCCTCCTCCTCCTCCTCCTCCTCCTCCTCCTCCTCCTCCTCCTCCTCCTCCGCTACTTACGTTCCTCTGAATTACTAGAAACCCACAATTTTCTCTCTATTTCCTTGTAATTTTGCATCATTATTGTGTCTACCTCAAAAACTTCTCGTCTCTTTCTTATTCTCCTCTTCCTTATCACTCACCACCACCACCACCACCACCACCACCACCTGTCACATCCACTCCAGGTAAGGTGACGAACAGAACAGGTGAGACAGGCAGCACAGGTACGGTTATTAATAGCGGCGGGTGGGCAGGTAAGTGTGGGTAGTGATAGGCCGCCGCTGATAAGGGTAAAGAGGACACTGAAGCGACATTTGAACCTACAAACATGATCGGAATCTCCTTAAGTGGTATTGGATTGCTCATTATGTTTCTGGAACGTAGAAAAAACAATATGATGATGATTGATGATAATGATGATGATGATGATGATGATGATGATGATGATGATGATGATGTTGACGATGATATTACTGC
>NC_059267.1:6236780-6249280 GCF_017591435.1 Portunus trituberculatus
AAAGGATTCGAGTGAGGGACGCCCTTGCATTACCATAAACACGTGTGCCTGAGAGGGGAAGGAGGAGAAGGGAGGGAAGAGAGGGGAAGGATGCGAAGAAGGGGGAAGGAAGGATAGAAGGGAATGTAGAAAGAAAAGAAAAGGAAAGGAGGGAAGGAAGGACAGAAGGGAGAGTAGAAAGAAGAAAGGAAAGAAGGAAAAAGGAAGGAAGGAGAGAAGAGAGTAAAAAGAAGAAGGAAAGAAGGAAGAGGGAAGGAAGGAGAAGGAAGGGTAGAAAGAAGAAAGGCAAGGAGGAAGAAGGAAAGAAGGAAGGAAGGCTATGTAAAAGAAAGGAAAAGATAAGAGGAAAGAAGGAAAGGAAGAGAGGAAAATAGAAAGACAAACAGTAGTACTCTTTTTTTTGTCATGAATTATATTGTACCACGTCTCTCTCTCTCTCTCTCTCTCTCTCTCTCTCTCTCTCTCTCTCTCTCTCTCACAAACTTTTACACTTTTCATATATTTTCCCCTCTCATCCCTTTACCTTACACTACATAACCTCATACCCCACCCAGCCTCTCCCAGCCTCTCCCACTCTCCCTTCCTGCCTATAAACCAACCGGGCTCTCACTTTGGGCAAGACGGACGGCACCTTGTTATCGCAGTCATTAAATTTTTTCCCCTCTTTAGTGTGGAAAATGCGTGTACGTGGGGAAACATCAGCGCTGAAAGGCCGCCTCGCTCCCACGGTACGGGGGAAACTTAATTGAAAAGGTGAAAAAATAATGAATTTAAACTCCCTCACGCTGTAACGAAAAGAGAGAGAGAGAGAGAGAGAGAGAGAGAGAGAGAGAGAGAGAGAGAGAGAGAGAGAGAGAGAGAGAGAGAGAGAGAGAGAGAGAGAGAGAGAGAGGAGGGGGGAAAAATAATTGTGGGTTATTATTATTTTGTCAAGGTTTTGTTCTGCACTGTTGTCTGCTGTAACGGAAGGCTGTGGGGGAGGGGAGGGAGGAGGGGGGGCAGGAAGGGGAGGGGAGGGAGGAGAGGGGAAGAGGAAAGGAAGAAAGAAGCACAAGTAGGAGGGAAGATTATTCATTTTGTTCATTATGAGAAGAAAAGACGCTGGTGGTGGTGGTGGTGGTGGTGGTGGTGGTGGTGGTAGTAGTAGTAGTAGTAGTAGTAGTAGTAGTAGTAGTAGTAGTAGTAGTAGTAGTAGTAGTAAACACACACACACACACACACACACACACACACACACACACACACACACACACACACACACACACACACACACACACACAGCAGGGAAATACATACAAGACAAGAAGAAGAAGAAGAAGAAGAAGAAGAAGACAAATGGTTTCACGAGGTGTTTGTCGCAGAGGAAACAGTGACAGTGTGACATTAATGAGTGTGACGGTGTGTAGTGTGACGCATCAATTGGTCACACACACACGCACACACACACACACACACACACACACACACACACACACACACACACACACACACCATGTATATACAGTCCTTTAATTTTCTTACTCCTGCCAAAAGTTCTGTAATTAATCTGACTCTCTTTGTAATTACCAGAACTGCAACTTTTGATCTCTTCACCGCCTTGGCTTCTGCAACTCAGTAAGCGTGGCAATGAACCTCCCAAGTGTAATACGACAAAGGTGACACGAATTAATTGCGTCACTGAAAAACAATGTACCACGTGTATCTTTATTTTTTTTCTGTGTTAAGTAAGGTTAGGTTAGGTGAAGTTCAGTGAAGCTACGTTCGGTTAGATTAGGGAAAATTTAATAACGTTAGGTTGGGTTAGGTTAGGTTAGGTTTTGTTAGATTAAGTAAAGTTAAGTTAGTTAAAGTTAAGTAACAAGTCTCATATTGTCATAAGTCGAGGGTCTATTTATTTTCAAGTGAGTGAGTTCTACCTTTCCTGTTAGTGAAGTGAAGCGAGTCATCAAAGCTAGACTAGGTTAGGTTAAGTTAAGTGAAATAAAGTTAAGTATCAAGTCTCATATTGTCAGCAGAAGTCATTGGTTTATTTATTTGTAAGTGAGTGTGAGTGAGTTTTAGCTTTCTGTTAGTGAGTGAAGTGAGTCATCAAGGGTTGGGCAGATAAAGTAGCAAGTGCCACTCTGTCACAGCAGTCGAGAGTCTAAGTCAGCGTGAGTCAGTTTGAGTTTCCCACGTGTGTCAGGTTCAGCGTGGCGTCCACTATTGAGTCAGCGTTGCGAGGTGTCCCGCCCTGCGATGCGTGAAGTGTCGGGTCACCAGTGGCGGAGAAAGACCACCCGAGGACACACTTCCACTCAGTCGCTGGACACTCGCCGCGGCAATGTCCATGAGCGGGATTCATGTCGTCTTGTCTGGCTTGATCTGTTCCTCCCTCCACACACTCCACACACTCCACACGCTCCATGCTGAGCCTCGCCAGGCCATTACCTCAACTATTTTTTCAGCGATCAGATTCCAGCCAGCGCCTCGCCGCCACCACAAGCTGTTATGGTCACCGGTGCTTCCTGCAGCTAAACAATGCTACTCTGCGCCGCGCGGGGAGCGGGGCGGGGGCAGGCCGGGGCGGGGGCCGGAGAGGTGTGTGTCCATTTGGTGTTTGGGCAGCGAGGCGCCGCTGCTCGTTTGCCACTGATACAAATTTTAAAGGGCCTCATTTCCTTAATATGTTGCAGAGGCGGCTTAAAGCACAGAGGCGGGCTGTGTGCCGGGCGGCGGGCGGCGGCGAGGCAGCGGGGAGCGGGAGCCCCGGCGCGGGCTGGGGAGAGGACCTGGTCGTCGCCAGCTGTGTGCCGCGGGGGCCCGGCGTCCAGGGTCGCTCCCGCAGCGTCACCGCCGAGCCTGGCTGGGCACGCCGGCCTCTCCCCTCCTCCAGTGCGCCCCTCAGACCTCCTGGCCCTCAGTTTTACCCTGACGGAGTGACCGGCAGCACCGCTCTCTCCTGAGACCTGCCGGGCGTCGCGCCTAGCCCTGAGGCGAGGGCACGGCGTGAGGAGCGCCCGGCGGGCCTCGGGGCGCCGCGGTGTGTCTGCCGCAGTGATCGTGGTTCTGTCTTGGAAGTGAAGTGACGAGACGAGTCTAATAGTGGCACAGCGACAATCGACCCAGGAACAAGCAAGGCAGTGACTCCCGTGCCTGAGTGCCGCCTCCAGGAGTCACGGAGCACGTCGCCGCCGTAGCGCGCTGTGATGCATGATACAGCGGCAAAATTTATAGCGCTGTTTGAAATAGCAGGGAAGGCATTTTTTTTTTTTTTTTTTGGCCATCACCCTGTCTTGGGTAGGTAGCGGCGCCGGCGTGCCTTACCCGAGAATAACTCCCACCGCAAGCCGCCCGCCGCACACCACAGCGGCCTGCATCCCACTGCCCGCCGCCGCACGCCGCCAGAAGGGCGCCGTAGTGTTTGGATTTCTCATATCAGGATAATTTTCGGTGGCGCTTCAAAGGTGACGCTGACGGCGTGGTGATGGACGCCCCGGCCCACGTGCCGCAGGTAAGAGCGCCGATCACCGCCGCTCACTTCGCGCACACACACACACACACACACACACACACACACACACACACACACACACACACACACACACACACACACACACACTGATGGAGTGCACGGGTAAAGAACATCCCATACTTACATAGCGGGGGAAATACGGGACACCATGTCTTGACGCGGCGGCGGCGGCGTGACTTTCCTTGAAGAGACGGTAACGAGAAGAAAGACGGCGGCGACTACATCTATGTCCTCCTCCTCTTCTATCCTCTCCTCCTCCTCCTCCTCCTGCAATTGGTGGTTTGGCCCGTGACTCGCCTCCTTACTCACGACACACTGAATGAAGGCAATGAAGCACAACCCTCCAAGCAACACCACGACCAAACGAAAAAAATACTCAAGATGTCAAATAAAGAAAGAGATAATATATATTGAAATACACACGCGATAAACGAGCCAATGAAAATAAAATACATCACAAAATAAGAAGATAAAAAAAGATGAATGGCGCGAAGATAAGAGAGCCTTTCCCTTTAACAGATAAGGATATAGACTCATAAATAAACAAATAGAAGTACAAGAAATACAAGAAGCAATATGAATTGAGTAAATGAATAATAAAACAAGGGAGCGCAACGCAACAATAGAAAAAAAAAGAGATTATATATTTTTTTACTAACGAGGAAAATATGATACACACACACACACACACACACACACACACACACACACACACACACACACACACACACACACTAAAAGTCACCATGAATAATATAAACACCAAACATTTTCATCTCTCTCTCTCTCTCTCTCTCTCTCTCTCTCTCTCTCTCTCTCATACCTCTTTTCATCTCCGTAGCGTGTGTCTTCCTCTCGCGGTGAAAATAACACACGTCCTCGATTTCTGTGATATAAATTTCCCTTGTTGGTGAAAATAATAACGTGTGTTTTGTGGGGACGGAGGAAAGGAAAGGAGGGAAAAACAGGAAGGGAAGGAGGGAGGGAAGGAAGGAGGAGAGACAGGAGAGGACGGGAGGCTGTAGTGCGTTTTATATTTGGAGAGATAAGGAAGGAAAGGAAGGAGAGGAGATAGAAAAATATATATATCAAAAGAAAAAATAGAGAATTGAGTGAAATATTTGGACTATTATGATTATATCTATCTATCTATCTATCTATCTATCTATCTGTCAGTCTGTTTATCTACTACATTCAACTTCACTGCTCAGAGAGAGGAAGGGAGAGGAGGAGAGAAGCAGCAACAGGCAGTTAGAGAGATGGCGAGAGGTTGCGAGAGAGATAGAAACAAAAGACAGACACAACACAACACCACAACACCACAGCCAGCCAAGTCATCCTAAGCATCACCACAACATCATGAAGAATGGAAACAAACATTAGTCTTTGCCACGCACGTGTGTTTGTGTGTTCTCGTGTCGGTATAACTCGGATTCTCAAACACTTCTGAGCTTCACCTCCATTACTTCAAAAGGCTTTATTTGAATACATACACGAGTTTTTTAAGGTGTTTTTACGTTTCTAAGGGCAGAAAGACGAGATTTCTATATTATTAACCTGGAGAAAGACTCTTGAAAACCACGCTAATCATCTCTATACCCTTGGAAAACAGTCGTGGTGAGAGTAAAGCGTTTTTAAGCAAGTTTGTATGGTTCTAGAGAGAGAGACAAGATTTCTATATTATTAACTGAAGAAACACTCTTGAAAACCTCGCTAATCATCTCTGTACCCTTGGAAAACAGTCATGGTGAGAGAGCAAAGCGTTTCTGAATACGGACCTACGTATGTGTGAGTGTGTGTAGGAGTGCGTGAAGATAAGAGACAGAGAGACAGTGAGAGGGAGAGAGAAGGGATGAGTAGGGGGAAGGGAGGGCGATAAGGACTGTACCTCTCTTAGTTCTGTTGATTCTGTTTACCCTCAGCTGTCGCCTCGATGTGGACAGACCCGCTAACATCCCCGACACGCCGCGCCTCGCCTCCCGGTCAGCGCCGCCGCCGCCTCACCACACCTGCGCATTCTGTTTATCACGTCCCAGTCTCTCTCCTGTCCACCGCGGCCCGCAAACACCCTGGGACGCGACAAACACAGCGTTAGCGAGGCTGCGTTACCGATGCACACCTCATTACTGTGATTTGATTAAAAAGGAACTGTAGGGACGCAGCGGGGAAGGCGGGCTGGCTGACTGAGGGGCTGAGGGGCTAAGGGTGACAGGGTAAGGGGAGAGGAAGGGAGGGAAGGGGAGGGGTCATGTCCTTCCCCTCCCTCCCCCTTCTCGGCTTTGCGTTTTCACGATCGGGTGCGCATCAAAAGTCGCCACAAAACGCATTACCGACACGACAAGGCCAAACGACTCGATAAAGGCGATTACTGTGCCTAAGCCAGCGTTTGTTTGGGTCTTACTGGGGTGTCGCTGGAGGTGGTGATGGTGGTGGAAGGGTAAGGATGGGTAAGGATGGATAGGGATGGGTAAGGTTCGGTAGGGATGGGTTAGGATGGGCGGTGTAATGGGCGTTGTGGTGAGTGATGGGTATGTGTGGTGTGGTGGTGGGTAGGTGTGGTGGTGCGTGGTTATGTATGGCGGTGTGAGATAGGATGGGATGGTAGTAGTAGTAGTAGTAGTAGTAGTAGTAGTAGTAGTAGTAGTAGTAGTAGTAGTAAACGAATGTATAAACGAACAAGATGAGAAATAAATCAATAAATAAAAGGAAAGGAGCAAAACAAAATAAGAAAACACAAATAAAAAAAATAAATACACGAAACAAAGAGAGAGAGAGAGAGAGAGAGAGAGAGAGAGAGAGAGAGAGAGAGAGAGAGAGAGAGAGAGAGAGAGTCAGAATTCACGCACTCCACTTACCCCACCAAAAGTTACTACTACTACTACTACTACTACTACTACTACTACTACTACTACAACAAAAACAACAACTACTACTACTACTACTACTACTACTACTACTACTACTACTACTACTACTACTACTACTACTACTACTACTACTACTACTACTACTACTACTACTACTACTACTACTACTACTACTACAACTACTACTACTATTACCTTACACACTTAATCCTCTTCCCTTCCACGTTAAGGGATTAAGAGAGACATATTCAGGCTGGAGAATAGAATTTAAATGCTCATTAGGGAGACCAGCAGAATATTCCTCGCTGGAGAAGGAGAATGAGATCAGCTGGCAGTGGGTTTTAATCTCCCTTACCCGCCCTGCTTGGGATCCGATTCTGCTTGGCGATGAAAAGAAGGATTCGATTCCCTTATTCTCTTGTTCCGCTGAGAGAGAGAGAGAGAGAGAGAGAGAGAGAGAGAGAGAGAGAGACAGTATGAATCGAGTAACTTTTTAAAATGAAAATTGGAGGAGCTAAAGTGAAGTAGAAAAATGTATTGTAAGTAGTAAAATGTGTAGTGGTTGATATTAAAGTAGGGAAAATTCAAGGTTGAAGTTGCTGAAGTGTGAACAAATGAACACTGCTGCTGAAATAAGTGAGATGATAAAAATTAGATATGAAAAGAGAAATAAAGATAAAAAAGTGAAAAAAAAAAGTGAGTAAGAAGATTAAGAAAACGTCAATATTACATGGACATTAAGAAGGGAAGAAAGAAAGAAAGAAAGAAAGAAAGAACGCAAAAAAAGAAAGAAAAAAGAGACAGAGAAAGGAAAGCATGAATAAAAACATTGAAAAAAAACAAGAAAAACAGAAAGAAAAAAGGAAAAGGAAAAAAAGAAGATTAAGAAAAGAAAAAAAAAATAAATCAATAAGAAAAAGTGAATAAAACATTAAAACTGTGAAAAAAAGAAAAAAAAGAGAGAAAAGAGAAGACATACCAAAAACCGTACACACACACACACACACACACACACACACACACACACACACACACACACACACACACACACACACAACCCTTTACCCCTCCCCCTTCCCCTTCCCTCATAACCCTACGTGACAGTTTCCCCTGAGGCTGCAAGACACTTTTTTCCTCTATTTCCCTCCCCACCTCTTGTCCCTAGCGCCTCTGCCATCGCCTGGGGGAACTGACGGGGCTACTGACGAAGGGAGGCGCCCCGAGGTACTTCCAGTGACAAAAACTCTTCAGTAATTGGGAAAAAAAAAAAGATATTCCTTCGCCTTTTGCCATAAACAGCCTGAGGGGGAAGGAAGGAAGGAGAGGGAAAAAAGGAAAGGGAAAAACAGATTAATGTATTCGTGGATCTGTAGTTTTTTGCTTCGTGGGAGAGTAGAGAGTAGAGAGAGTAGCGATTAGAGAGAGTACAAACTACAAACAAGACTAGAAGAATGAAAGAAAGATAGAAAAAAAGGGGAAAAATTAAGGAGTATGAAATAATTTTGGTAGAGGGGTAAAAAGGGTTAATTTAAAGATCTGAATACCCTTCCATTTGCCCTTTAATCGCCTCGAGTTGTCTGCCGCCGCTGAGGGGAGCCGCTGAGGGCACAGAGGGGAGCAGCAGCAGCAGGGTGAGGGGAAACGAAGTGCCTTTGAAAACACTTGTAAATAACGGGAATAAAAATGAATGAAATGAATGAAAATGAATAAAGTTAATGAAACAATGTAGAAGAGAGAGAGAGAGAGAGAGAGAGAGAGAGAGAGAGAGAGAGAGAGAGAGAGAGAGAAACCACACACTCCCCTCATACCTCATTTCTTCCTCCCCCTTTCATCCTATTCTCACTTGGCAACTGAGAGAGAGAGAGAGAGAGAGAGAGAGAGAGAGAGAGAGAGAGTTGCTCTAATGCCAGCCAGCCGCCGCCACTCTCCCATCCTCCCGCCTCCCCTCTCGCCGCCCCTCACTTCCCCTCTCCCTGCGCCGCCCCTTGTCCAAACAGACCCCTCGCTGGCACACGCTGGCACCTCGCGGCCTCCCTGGCGACGCGCGGCACTCCCCACCACACAAAATGGCACTGTCGCCTCGCCCTGCTGTGATGAGAGATAAATATTTACTTTTGGGGTAGAATGTGTGTGCGTTCTCTCTCTCTCTCTCTCTCTCTCTCTCTCTCTCTCTCTCTCTCTCTCTCTCTCTCTCACCGCTAAAGCACTTCCCTCCATTCTCTATTTTTTTTTTTTTTTGCTATTTTTATTTATTTTCAAAGGAGGAAATTGTAACACCACCATCACCACCACCGTCACTACTATCACTACCATCACCACCATCACTATTACCACCACCTCCATCAATACCACTGTTATTATCTCCTAATATTACACCACCACCACCACCACCACCACCACCTGCAGCGAGGGACATCCTGCTTACGGCGGAGTCCTGACATCCTTCTCACGGTCTGCAGGATATTGGCATCTGATTGTGGTCCCAATGAGATGATACGTCGCGTCCTATACTCCATACCTAACCATGCCTAACCATACCTAACCATACCTAACCATACCTAACCTACCTAACCTAACCTAACCTAACCTAACCTAACCTAACCTAACCATACCTAACCTAACCATACCTAATCATACCTAACCATACCTAACCTAAGCTAATCTAATCTAACCATACCTAACCAAGCCTAACCATACCTAACCATACCTAACCTAACGTAACCTAACCATACCTAACCTAACCTAATCTAATCTAACCATACCTAACCTAACCTAACCTAATCTTAACCCAACCTTACCTTACCTAGCCTGACCTTTACCTAACCATACCTAACCTAACCTAACCTAACCTTACCTTACCTTACCTTACCAAACCTAACTAAACCTAACCTGACCTAACCTAACCCAATCTTACCTTACCAAACCTAACCTAACCTAACATGTGTGTGAGAGTGTAGTGAGAGTGTGGAAGTGTGTGGGAGTGTGAGAGTGTAGTGAGAGTGAGGGTATGAATCACAGGTAGGGGAGAGTGACAAGTTACAGGGGAAGGAAATGAAGCAAAAGGTAACTGTATCTTTTTGGTTGTTGTGTATGTGTGTATCTCTCTCTCTCTCTTTCTTTCTCTCTCTCTCTCTCTCTCTCTCTCTCTCTCTCTCTCTCTTTCTCATGTATTAAAAAAGAATCTCAGTTAATACAAGCAAAAAATAAACTGAACCTACATTTTTTAACCTCACATAAATCTCTCTCTCTCTCTCTCTCTCTCTCTCTCTCTCTCTCTCTCTCTCTCATAAAATAATCCAACTCAATACAAGCAAAAAATAAGCTGAACCTATATTTTTTGAACCTCACATAAATAAACCTCTCTCTCTCTCTCTCTCTCTCTCTCTCTCTCTCTCTCTCTCTCTCTCTCTCTCTCTCTCTCTCTCTCTCATGTCCCCTCATTAGCACAGCAGCAAACACGGTCATGCCAATATGTTAATGCAAAGTTATGCAAGAGAAGATCGTGTGTTTGTATATTTGTTGCTGGCGTGGACGGGGCGAGAGAACAGTCATGGTGCTTAATTGATGGCTCACCTGAGGACACACCTGAGCTCTGCCTTGCTGCCTTAACCCCTTCAGGACCAGGACGCGTTTTCATATTCATTGTGGTTGCGATTTTGGTAATTTTATACACCTTCAGAAACATGTTGGGATTAGAATGGTGAGGACTTTGCACCATTAATCTTCTGACCTCCATAGACCCTTCCTAATGTATATGAAATCGTCTAATCTTGCCCAAAACTCAAGGTAAAAAAATGCGTTCCAGTACTGAAGGGGTTAATCTCTACAGTACCAGGACGCGTTTTCATATTCATTTTGGTGACTTTTATACAACTTCAGAAACATATGTTGGGATTAGAATAGTGAAGACTGGCTATTAATCTTCTGACCTCCATAGACCCTTCCTAATGCAATTTAAATAGTCTAATACCTAAAAATCAAGGCAAAAAAAAAAAAAAAAATGCGTCTCAGTAAGTTTAAATTGAGAGAGAGAAGAGGCGGATGGAGAAGGACTGATTGTTGATGGTGAAGATACGAAGGGAGGTGAGATGAAGGAAAGGGAAGGATGCAAAAGAGAATGATGAAGGAAAGTGTTAGTGAGTGGTAGCAGAAGGAGATGTAAACAGAAGACAGTTGGTGGTGAAGGTGGTGAAGGGACGAGATGAAGGAAAATGAAGGAAGGAAAAAAGAGAATGATGGGTATTAGATGAGGGAAATTATTAGTGAATGGTATGAGAGAGAGAGAGAGAGAGAGAGAGAGAGAGAGAGAGAGAGAGAGAGAGAGAGAGAGAGAGAGAGAGAGAGAGAGAGAGAGAGAGAGAGAGAGAGAGAGAGAGAGAGAGAGAGAGAGAGAGAGAGAGAGAGAGAGAGAGAGAGAGAGAGAGTAATGTAAACTAAAAAAAAAAAAAAAGAGAGGGAGAGAGAGAAAAAGATAGATGGGTTAAAGGGAAGAAAATGGTAAATGGTGAAAAATACAAACTGAGAGATAGATAGAAGGAAAAATAGATAGAGAGAGATGGTAAGAAAGAGGAGAAGAGGAAAGAAATGGGATGAATAAAGGAATAGATAATGAAAATAAAATGATGGAGAAATAGAAGAGGGGAATAGAATGATAGAATACAAGAAATAGATAATAAAGATGGAGGATAAAAAAATGAGATAGGATGAAGAAAAAGAAACATGAAAAGATGAAAAAAAAGAATAGGAAAGACGAATAGAATGGAAGAATAAAAAGATAGATGATAAAGATGGAGGATTAAAGAAAATGAGATTGAATGAAGAAAATAATAGAAGAGATGAAAAAGAAAACACACGTAGATAAAGATAGAGAAACGAAAAATAAGATAAGATAAGAAAAATGACGATAAAAGCAAAAAAAAAAAAAAAAAAAAATAAATAAATAAAAATCATTCTAACTTAATTAAGGTGAAAAAATACTTAACACTATAAACTTCAACAAAAACAACAACAAAAACAAAAACAGCAACATCAATATCAATAAAAACAGAACGAAAAAAAAAAATTGAGATAAACAACACACACAAATAGATAAATAAACGTGTGTGTGTGTGTGTGTGTGTGTGTGTGTGTGTGTGTGTGTGTGTGTGTGTGTGTGTGTGTGTGTGTGTGTGTGTGTGTGATTAATATCTCTTATTTGATTAATTGATTGACTGGTTGATTGATTGAGACCGAAAAAGAGAGAGAGAGAGAGAGAGAGAGAGAGAGAGAGAGAGAGAGAGAGAGAGAGAGAGAGAGAGAGAGAGAGAGAGAGAGAGAGAGAGAGAGAGAGAGAGAGAGAGAGTTAACCAATATTTATTTATCGAAGCGGAAAAAAAAAAGAAAATACAAGCAGAAAATATTAAACAGTCATCGATTTTGGAGAAGGAAAGAAAACAAACAAACAAACAAACAAACAAAAACATTTTACCTGATTATCATGAGACAGGTGAGCAAATAAAGAAAATTAAAGAAAATAAATAAATAATAGATCACTTAAGATTGTATACTCTCTCTCTCTCTCTCTCTCTCTCTGTTACTATCTCTTACTATCTCTTCAGTTTTTTGCTCCTTCTCTCTCTCTCTCTCTCTCTCTCTCTCTCTCTCTCTACCCATTATCAGAGAGGGGATAAAGAAAAAAAGAAAAGGAGAAAAGAGAGAGAGAGAGAGAGAGAGGAGAGAAGGAAGGAAACGAGAAAAGGATGAAAGGAAGAGAAGAAAAGGAGGGAAGGAAAGGACGGAAGAGGAAAAGAAGAAAAAAATAGAAAAAGATAAAAAAGAGAAAGAAGGAGAGAAAGAAGAAAGGAAATGAGAAAAGTGGAAAGAGAAAGAAGAGGAGAAAGAATGAGGAAGAAGAGGAGAAAAAAGGAAAGAGAGAGACAAGAAGTAGATGAAAGGAAATGAAAAAGAAGGAAAGAGAAAGAAGAGAAATGAAAGGGGAAAAAAGAGGAGAGGGAGAGAGAGAAGGAGAGAAAGGGAAGAAAGGAGGGAGAGAGAGAGAAGAAAAGGAAGGTAGAGAAGGAGAGAAAGAAGGAAAAAAGGAGGAAAGGGAGAGAGAAGAAGGGAGGGAGGATGGGAAGGAG
>NC_059267.1:6254280-6306780 GCF_017591435.1 Portunus trituberculatus
TCCATCTCAGGGTAAGAAGGCTGTTTTCAGGGACTTTGTCTCTATACTTTTAGATTCGTGGACTTTTGAGAGAGTGTGTGTGTGTGTGTGTGTGTGTGTGTGTGTGTGTGTGTGTGTGTGTGTGTGTGTGTGTGTGTGTGTGTGTGTGTGTGTGTGTGTGTATGCGTGACTTCTGCCGCCTCTCTGACCACGGAGCGTCAAGGAGAGCCGAGTATTGATAAAGGAGTGGCTTGAAAGAAGACCAGACAATTGCGTGCATGAGGGCGACAGGTGGAGGTGGACAGGTGCTTCACACGTGTTGGGCTGACGGCTCCCTCGTGTGTCAATGTTAGGGTTTTACTTACTCCTCTAACAGACAAACAGACACACATACACAGAGATAACATTTCTCCTGACGAAGGGAAAGAAGGAAGGCTGGAAGGAGGAAAAAAGAGTAGGAGTGGATGGCGGGTTAGGAGCAGAAGTAGGAGTAGCTAAAGGAGGCGGAGTAAGAGCAGGAGGAGGAGGTGGGGTAGGAGTAGAAGTAGGAGTA
The DNA here is from genome assembly GCF_017591435.1 of Portunus trituberculatus. Classification (NCBI taxonomy): domain Eukaryota; kingdom Metazoa; phylum Arthropoda; class Malacostraca; order Decapoda; family Portunidae; genus Portunus; species Portunus trituberculatus. Next base: position 6,254,813 of record NC_059267.1, read on the forward strand.
GGAAGAGCAGAAGAATAGGATTACGAGTAGGAGTAGGAGAAGGAGGAAGAAGAAGTAGGAGTAGGAGAAGGAGGAAAAAGAAATAGGAGTAGGAAAAGGAGGAAGAAGGTGGGGTAGGACTAGGAGGAGTAGGAGGAGTAGGAGAAAAAGGAGAAGGAGAAGAAGGAGAAGGGGAAGGAGTAGGAGGCGGAGTAGGAGAAAGAGAAAGATGAAAAAGAACAACAACAACAACAACAACAACAACAACAACAACAACAGCATCAAATAGAAGTAGGAGGCGAAGAGCAGAGGTAGGACTAAGAGTATAGGTGTAGGAGGAGGAGGAGGAGGAAGGAGGAAGAAGGAGACGGAGAAGGAGCAGGAGAAGGAGGAAGAGTAGGAGTATAGGAGGCGGGGTGGTCCCAATTACCCCTATATGTCCGTCACGCCCTGGGCTCTACTCATTTCCCCATTTATTACAATTACTGACGCCGAGGTGCTGAAGGAGGGAAGGGAAGAGCGGTTAGGAGAGGTGAGGTTAGGAAGGGAAGAAGAATTGCGAAGGTGGAAGGAGCTTGTGTGATGTTGTGAAAGGTTACGTTAGGTTAGGTTAGGAATGGGGGAGTTTGTGAAGTAAGGTTGGGTTAGGTTAGGTTAGGAATGGGGGAGTTTGTGAAGTAAGGTTGGGTTAGGTTAGGTTAAGGATTGGGGAGTTTGTGAAGTAAGGTTGGGGGTTTAAGTGACGGGGAATGCAGTGAAGGGTAGGTACGATGTGGATGGATGGCTGGATGGATGGATGAGATGGGGAGGAGGGGAGGTGTGGGGTGAAAAGGGAGTAAAGATAGAAAGAAGGGATGTATGGAAGAGAAGAGAGAGAGAGAGAGAGAGAGAGAGAGAGAGAGAGAGAGAGAGAGAGAGAGAGAGAGAGAGAGAGAGAGAGAGAGAGAGAGAGAGAGAGGTGGATAAGGGATAACTCCTGTCCATGGAAGAAACCTGCGATGCCCCCCGGAATGCAGGTTAAGTAAGGTCAACCCACACCCCGGGAGGTCGACGGAGGAGGAGGAGGAGGAGGAAGAGGAAGAAGAGGAGAGGAGGAGGAGGAGGAGGAGGAGGAGGAGGAGATGGTAGGGATGCTGGTTCACTGGGGGAGAGACACTGACGGGGAGGGGAGGCTGTGGGGAGGAGGATGGGGAGGGAACGCTTATGGTGAAGGGGAGAACATGTCAGTGGTAAAGGTTTGGTGGTGGTGGTGGTGGTGGTGGTGGTGGTGGTGGTGGTGGTGGTGGTGGTGGTGGTAGTGGAGTGGTAGTGCTTATTATATTGAGAGAGAGAGAGAGAGAGAGAGAGAGAGAGAGAGAGAGAGAGAGAGAGAGAGAGAGAGAGAGAGAGAGAGAGAGAGAGAGAGAGAGAGAGAGAGAGAGAGAGAGAGAGAGAGAGAGAGAGAGAGAGAGAAAAACGAAAAACGAGAAACAAGAGAGAACAAGAGAGAGAACGACAAAGAAAAAAATAAAAAATCGACAAAAAAAAAAGAGAGAGAGAGAAGAGAAGTAGAAGTATTAACAGTAAAGAAAGACACACAATCCTCCTCCTCCTCCTCCTCCTCCTCCTTCAAAGATAACAAAGATAAGGCTACTCTGTCACCTCTACCACGTGTCACTGCTCACTCCTTATCACAAACACCATAAAACGTACTGAGGACACACCGCCGACCCGCCGCGAGACGAAACTTTCAATATACTCACCGCGAAATATGTTTAATAAATCCAGCAAGTAAAGTGGTTTGGGGGAAGTTGGCCCAGTGTTTTTTTTTTTGGGGGCGAGGGTTATTTGGGGGGGGAGGGAAGGGGTTGTTTGTTGTGTGTCGGGGGGGAGGGAGTGGATGTTTGAGAAGTGTGGAGTACGATGCTGGGGAGTTTTGTGGTGTTTGATACTGTTTAGGAGTGTGTGGGAGTGTTTTCGGAGTGTTTTGGGAGTGTTTGGGAGTTTTTGTGAGTGTTTGGAGGTGTTTGTGAGTGTTTGAGACTGTTTAGAGAATGTGTGGGAGTGTTTTGGGAGTGTTTGGGAATGTGTGAGAGTGTTTGGGAGTGTGTGAGTGTTTTGAAGTGTTTGAGAATGTTTAGGGATGTGTGGGAGTGTTTTGGGAGTGTTTGGAGGTGTTTGTGAGTGTTTGTGAGTATTTGGAGGTGTTTGTGAGTGTTTGTGACTGTTTAGAAGTGTGTAGGAATGTTTTGGGAGTATTTAGGAATGTGTGGGAGTGTTTGGGATTGTTTGGGAGTGTTTTTGGAGTATTTCGAGGTGTTTGGGAGTGATTGGGAGTATTTAGGAATGTGTGGGAGTGTTTTTGGAGTATTTGGAGGTGTTTGGGAGTATTTAGGAGTGTGTGGGAGTGTTTGGGTATTTGGAGATGTTTTGGAGTAATTGAGAATGTTTGGTAGTGTTTATGACTGTTTTGTGAATGTATGGGTGTTTGTGAGTATTTGTGAGTGTTTGAGAGTGTGTGGGAGTGGGTGGGAGTGTTTGAGAGTGTTTGGAAGTTTGTGGGAGGGTGTGGGAGTGTTTTGGAAGTTTTTGTGAGTGTTTGGGAGTGTTTGTGAGTGTTTGGAGTGTTTTGGGAGTGTGTGTGTGTGTGGTGAATAAGGTGAATAAGAATGTAAGGTGTAAGTGAATTAGGGATAGAAAGGAGGAGGAGGAGGAGGAGGAGGAGGAGGAGGAGGAGGAGGAGGAGGAGGAGGAGGAGGAGGAGGAGGAGGAGGAGGAGGAGGAGGAGGAGGAGGAGGAGGAGGAGGAGGAGAAGGAGGTACAAAAACTGAGAAGTGGAGGTGTGACTAAAGGTTCTGATGTGTGTGTGTGTGTGTGTGTGTGTGTGTGTGTGTGTGTGTGTGTGTGTGTGTGTGTGTGTGAGAGAGAGAGAGAGAGAGAGAGAGAGAGAGAGAGAGAGAGAGAGAGAGAGAGAGAGAGAGAGAGAGAGAGAGACGGGAGGCTAATGGCGTATTGTTTACATGTGGTGACACGTGGTGACTTTGTGCCTCTCCACCACCACCACCACCACCACCACCACCCGACCTGTGTGTTTGTCCTGGTGGTGGTGGTGGTGGTGGTGGTGGTGGTGGTGGTGGCTGTAGTGGTTGTAATTGTTGTATTTCTTTGCTGGCATTTCGTTTCATTTCATCAAATTTATCCACACAATGACTCACCTTGAAAGAAAATGGTATCGTGATATTTTCCTTCTCTCTCTCTCTCTCTCTCTCTCTCTCTCTCTCTCTCTCTTTGGCATCAAGAAAACACCGTAAATTTTGTGTCGCCATAAGTAATTAGCTTAAAAATAACATAAATTTGACTCACACACACACACACACACACACACACAGACAAGCGAAGACAAAAAAAAAATCTCTTCTGTATCACTACTTTACCGTGAAGAGTCAAATGTACTGCACGAACTAAAATAAAAAAAAGAAGAAGAAAAAGAAGAAAAAAAAAAAAAGCAAGGTAATAATGAATGTAAATAATATCCTGCTCATGGAAGGCGTCAAAGATTAGCATGAATTTACGATCATTACCAGCAATTATAAGCAAACACCACCAGTCGAGTCCCGGAGCATTCGACAAGCCACAAGGAACAAGTCGACACAATATTCTAAACCCACTGAACTCGACACTGCAAGATTTCAATGACGTTTAGTACTGCAAATGTGTCAGGAGCAGTGATAAACGTTTGCATCCCCCTTGGCAGCCTTATCTGTGGCAGGCAGCGAGGAGAAGGGACTCTTATCAGCCAGACGTCACATGAATCAGTATCTACACCCAACACCCGCATCGCTCCCCGCCAAACTACTGCAGGAGACGCTGGCCAGATCCTCACCTGTTGATAATCACGTCCAGGTAATTTGTTTTGTGTTTGTATGTATGATTTGCCCTTGCGTGTGTGTGTGTGTGTGTGTGTGTGTGTGTGTGTGTGTGTGTGTGTGTGTGTGTGTGTGTGTGTGTGTGTGAACCAGCTCAAAAAAAAGAGAGAAAGGGAGAGGAAAGTAGGAAAAAGAAAGGAAGGGATTGTGAAGGGAGAGAAAATAAAGGCGAATCATTAAAGGGAAAAAGGAAAATTAAGAGAGAATGTGAGAAAAGAAAAAGAAAGAAAAACGAATCTTCCAAATAAATAAGATGGAAAAAGAGGAAAAAAAAAAAGAGGCATTTCAAGAGCGAGGGAGGAAAGGAAAGCTTGTGACGGGATAGGGAAGGAAGTGAAGAGGGAAAGATGGAAAAAAAGAAGGCATTTTAACGAAGAAAAGGGAGAAAAGAGGAAGGAAGAAGAGAAGTGAATCACGATAGAAAGAACGAAAGAGAAAAGGTAAAATAAAGAGAGAAGAAGGAAGGAGTTGTGAGGGAAGAGGAGAGGAAGGAGAGGAAGGGGGAGAGAGAGAGAGAGAGAGAGAAGAGCAACCCATCTAAGAACCAAAGATTTATATACAGGAAATGAGACCACGAATTAGGCCGTACGTCAGCCCCCCGTGAAGGCCTGGCCGCTACTGAAGAAATACACGGTGACGGAACTCTTTAATGGACCACGCTGGAACTCAGGAATTAAAGAAAATGGACTCATAAAAATACCGCAAAGAGGGCTGGCGTTTGATTTACGGCGAGGAGCTTAATGCTGGGAATTTATTAAGGAAGGAAAAATATATAAAAAAGAAAGAAAATAAAAAAAGAGCCGTTACAAATAAAAGGAAGGGAAAAATATTAAAGAAAACAATAGTTCTTTAATTTATACAGTGTGGAATTTGATGCTGAGAATTTATTAAGGAAGGGAAAATATATAATAAAGGAAAGAAAATATAGAATAAAAGAGCCGTTAAAAATAAAAGAAAGGAAAAAAACAAGAAAAAAACATGTGTACATCAATTTCTACAGTGTGGAATTTAATGCTGAGAATTTATTGAGGAAGGAAAATATATAATAAAAAGAAAGAAGATATAGAAAAAAACAGCCGTTACAAACAAAATGAAGAAAAACAAAACAAAACAAGCGTACATTAATTTCTACAGTGTGAAATCAAATGCTGAGAATCTATTGAGGAAGAGAAAATATATAATAAAAAGAAAGAAAATATAGAAAAAACAGCAGTTACGAATAAAAGAAAAGAAAAAAAAAAAACAAGTGTACTTTAATTTCTACAGTGTGGAGTTTAATGTTGGGAATCTAAAAGGGAAAGGAAATATAAAAATGTAAATCGTACATAAAACTGAAAAAAAAAAAAAAAGAACAAGGGAATTTGAATGTTTGCAGTGTGGAGTTTAATGCTGAGGATTATTTATAGGAAGGAAGGAAAAAGAAAGAAGAACACAAAGAAAGAAAACAGAGAGAAAGACAGAGAAAAGATGGAAAAAGGGGAAAGGAATGGATTAAGTATAGGAGGAGGAGGAGGAGGAGGAGGAAGAGGAGAAGAAAAGAAAAAGACGAAAAAAAAATCCAGATGAACATAAATTATAATATCCTTTCAATAACATTAATATACCTCTCTCCCAACACTCCTATCCCACAGTCCTCTCCCTTCTCCACCTCGTGTCATTCCCACACTTACACCATTATTCACAAACGCCTTCCCCTCTTACTACAATTTTAAAGCCAGAGAGACAACTAGTCGAGTTTTTAAGACAGTTTCTTCTTTTTGATAAACTAGAAATCTTGCCAATCTATCACCAGAAAAATAAGAAAAAACTCATAAAAACACGGGTATCTTCAACTGGAGCCTTCGGAAAGCAGTGATGGTGAGAGAGCAAAGGGTTTCAGAATACAGGAAGGCTTGTATTCTCAAACACTTCTGCGTCTCACCTCCACTACTCCAAAAGGCTTTATTTAAATTTACTCGAGTTTTTTAAGATGTTTTTTACGGTTCTAGAGGCAGAGTGACAAGATTTCTACATTATTAACTGAGAAAACACTTGAAAATCCCGCTAATCATCTCTGTGGCCTTGAAAAAATAGTCGTGGTGAAAGAACAAAGGGTTTTTAAGTGTGTTTTTACAGTTCTAGAGGCAGAGTGACAAGATTTCTACATTATTAACTGAGAAAACTCTTGAAAATCCTCGCTAATCATCTTTGTGGCCTTGAAAAAATAGTCGTGGTGAAATAACAAAGGGTTTTTAAGTGTGTTTTTACAGTTCTAGAGGCAGAGTGACAAGATTTCTACATTATTAACTGAGAAAACACTTGAAAATCCCGCTAATCATCTTTGTGGCCTTGGAAAATAGTCGTGTTGAGAGAGCAAAGCGTTTCTGAATACGGATTTTTATCTCATGTTCCTGTGGTCTTGTGGCGCTCTGGTGGCCCCTGGTGGAGGGCTTCGGGACCTGGGCGCCGCGTGCAGACCACATCCATCACCCAAACACCGTCAGGAAGAGAGACAGTGACGGATTGAGAACAGCAACAGCCATTGGTAGCTTAACTTGCTGTCCTGGTAGCCATAATACATCTCTTCTTCTTCTTCTTCTTCTTCTTCTTCTTCTTCTTGCTCCTCTTCTGCTGGTGCGAATACTGTAGCTCTTTCCTTTATTGTTGTTCTTTTGTTGTTTTTCTCTTCTCTTCTTCTTCTTCTTCTTCTTCTTCTTCTTCTTCTTCTTCTTGCTCCTCTTCTGCTGGTGCGAATACTGTAGCTCTTTCCTTTATTGTTGTTCTTTTGTTGTTTTTCTCCTCTTTCTTCTTCTTCTTCTTCTTCTTCTTCTTCTTCTTCTTCTTCTTCTTCTTCTTCTGCTTCTGCTTCTTCTTCTTCTTCTTCTTCTCCTTCTTCTTCTTCTTCTTCTCTTTCTGTTTATTCTTTATTTTCTTTCTTTTTTCTTGACTCGTTTTTCTTTTTCGTTTTTTTATTCTTCCTTCTTCTTCTTCTCCTTCTTTTATCTTCCTTTTTCTTCTTGAGCTATTTGTCTTCTTTCTCTTCCATCTTCTCTTGCCTTGCCTTATTTGTGCCTCCTCCTCCTCCTCCTCCTCCTCCTCCTCCTCCTCCTCCTCCTCTGAGAATGTCTGGGTATGTCTAAGAATGCACAAGGAAGGTTGGCAATGCTCTTAGGATGGTTTGGGATGGTTAGTATAATTTGGGATAGTCTAGGATGGTTTCGGATGGTTTAAGATGGTCTGGGATGGTTTGGGATGGTCTGAGGATGGTTTCGGATGGTTTGAGATGGTCTGAGGATGGTTTAGGATGGTTTGGGATGGTTTGAGATGGTCTGAGGATGGTTTAGGATGGTTTGGGATGGTTTGGATTAATTTAGAATAGTTTAGGATGGTTTAGGATGATCTGGGATGGTCTGAAGATGGTTTGGGATGGTTTAGGAAGGTTTGGGATGGTCTACGATGGTGTGGGATGCTCTGAGATGGCCTAGGATGGTTTGGGATGGTCTAGAATGGTGTGGGATGCTTTGAGATGGCCTAGGATGGTTTGGGATGGTCTAAGGATGGTTGGAATTGACAGAAGAGATACTGATTAGGGATAAATTTCAACGTTAATTGTATTTTTTTCTCCCCCTTACGAGTTATAAAGCAAGGACACTAAACAACCACACACGCACGCACACACACACACACACACACACACACACACACACACACACACACACACACACACACACACACACACACACACACACACAATCTCATTTAACGTGATTTCCAACACTCTTATATTTCCTATTTAATTGTTCCCTCCTCCTCCTCCTCCTCCTCCTCCTCCTCCTGCAAACCTGTCTAAGCCAAAGAGGTTGACGGGAACAGGAGGAGGAGGAGGAGGAGGAGGAGGAGGAGGAGGAGGAGGAGGAGGAGGAGGAGGAGGAGGAGGAGGATGGAGGATGGAGGAAAGAAGGCGAAGGAAGAGGAAGGAAGAAGAAGAAGAAGAAGAAGAAGAAGAAGAAGAAGAAGAAGAAGAAGAAGAAGAAGAAGAAGAAGAAGATACTGAAGTAACAAATGAGAAAGATGCAAAAAAGGGGAAAGGAATGGATTAGGTGAAGGAGGAGGAGGAGGAGGAGGAGGAGGAGGAGGAGGAGGAGGAGGAGGAGAAGGAGGAGGAGGAGGAAAAGGAGAAAGAAAAGGAAAAGAAATAAAAGAAAAAAAAACAATCCAGATGTACGTAACACCCTATGAACAACAGAAATATAACTCTCCCAACACTCCTCTCCCACACCTCTCCACACACATCCTCCCACTCACCCTCTCCTCACACCCTCTCCCACACACCCTTTCCCACACACCCCCTCCCACACACCCCCACCCACACACCCCGTCCCACACACCCCACGTTAGCATAGTAATCGCTCACTCTGCTCCCTTGATCTCTCCACCCACCCCTCCCACAGCGCAGTAACGTTATAAATACTCTCTGATAACCATGGGCGGCATCGTAACAGCACATCTTGCCCCGCGCCGCCCATAAAAGCTGTTAGTTGGAGAGAAACAGCCGGCAACCCACAGCGCCATCTCCACCCGTAACATTACCACCACTCATTAGCCCCTTCACCTGGCTTAAATGGACAGGTAAAGCCACGATACCTGTCCACTGCTAGCGCCTCGTGAAGATGGATCACAGACGGGCGGTGAGCGACAGGTGGGCTCCGAGACAGGCAGTGTGATCCATCGTTCGTGGGTCAGTAAGAGTGATCAGCAGTGAGAGAGAGTGATGTTTCCAGTCCCTAAGGTTTTTGGCTCTCCCTCTCTTTCTCTCTTCTTCTCCCCCTCTCTCTCTTTCTCTCCCAGCGGCCATTGGGAGAGGCCACGCTGCGCCCACTCTGCCCCCTGGTGGTGGACATGGAAAGCACACCTCCCTCAGCCTATCCTCGTCAAACTGTGCCTGGAAGCGTCGCCTTTTATTCTCTACGGCAAGTGTTTTCCATTACTCCTTCCTACCGTTCCCTTTTTGCTGAGTTCTAGACCCTTTTGCTCTCTCAACGCAGTTATACAAGGCCACACATCTGGTTAGCCGGGTCCTCAAGATTTAATCTGTCACTAGAACCGTAAAAACATCCTCAAAAATCCACGTAACTTTAATTAGAACCTTTAATATTGGCCACACATATAGTTGGCCAGGTTCTAATGAGTGTTTCTTCTGTTGATTAAGTAGAAATCGTGTTAATCTGTCACTAGAACCGTTAAAACATTCCTCTAATATCCATTTACCTTCATGATTAGGTTGTATTTCTGAACGCTTTCCTCTCTCACCATGATTGTTTTCAAAGGCCATAGGAATGACTAGCAGGGTTCTGAAGAGTGTTCCTCCTGTTAATAAGGTAGGAATCATGTTAATCTGCCACTCAAAACGTAAAAACAAGCTTAAAAATTCCTATACCTTCAACTAGAACCTTCAAAATTGGACACAGAGATGGTAAGCCGGGTTCTCAAGAGTGTTCCTCCTGTTGACTAGCTAGAAATCGTGTTCATCTGTAACTAAAACCCTATAAACACCGTCAGAAACCCGCGACTCTTCAACTAGAGCCTTCTGAAAGTAGTGGAAGGGCGGAGTAGAAAAGTTGCAGATTATGGCGCCAAAACTGAGGGTCCTTCACGATTTTATGTTCATGGGAGACTGTTAATGGCTGATGGAGTGATGGAGTGATGGCGCGAGGGTGTGAGGATGTGAGAATGAACAGAGGGTGAGCAGAGGGTGAAAAATGGCACGGAGGAAAGGGGAAAGCAAAACGAGAGAGGGGGAAAAAGGAAAAAAATATGTAAAATGAAAGAGGGAAGGAAAATAAAAAAAAAAGGAATGTAGGATTGAAATGGACCGGAGAAAAGTGACAAGGAGAACAAAATTAATAGAAAGAAGAAAATGAAAGAAAATAATGAAGAAGGGAAGGAGAGAAAGGAGGAAAATGAACAAAAAGAGGAATGTAGGGTTACAATAGACCGGAAAAACGTGACAAGGAGAACAAAATGAATAAATGAATAAAGAGGAGAAAATGAGAGAAAAAAATGAATGAAGAAGGGAAGGAGAGAAAGGAGGAATATAGGGAACGTGACACCACCACCACCACCACTAGTGACGCCCCATAACACAATTACTTTTGCCGGTAACTGAAGGCGCAGACGAGGCGGTGAGAGGCGTGACGGAGAGCTCCCTTACCTCCTTCCGCCCTGCTGCCCCTGTACTCTCTAATTACCCAGGAGAAATGACCCGCCGCTAACTAAATGCCAGGTAAAGGTGAGGTGGTTAACGAGGCTTGACCACCGCCACTTCTCCGCTAAAATGAGCTAAGTGGAGAGGCTGGAAAGTGGCGAAGCGAACACATATAATTAGCTAAAATGTTTTGGTCATAATTGTGTTGTAAAATTACTTGACCTGAGCGTTACCTGGTGTTTATGTAGCGAAACTGTCTATTATTAGTTATTTGAAGTGTTTCGTGTGTATTTTTTAAGGAAATGTTCAAGTATCTGAAATATTTGGGTGTTGTGTTGTTAAATTAACTTGAAGTGAGTGTTACTTGTTGTTTTACGAAGCGAAATTCAATTGTTACTTATTTTAAATGTTTCGTGTACATGTTTTTTATTTTTTTATTTATTTATTTTTTTAAGCGAACATCTAATTATCTGAAATGCCTTGGTCATAATTGTGTTGTAAAATTACTTGAACTAAGTGTTGGCTGTTTTACGAAGCGATACTCTCCATTATTTGTTATTTGAAGTGGCTTGTGGGTAGATTTTTAAGTGAAGACACAATAATCTTAATATTTTGGCCATAATTGTGTTGTAAAATTACTTGAACTGAGTGTTGGCTGTTGTTTTATGTAGCGAAAAAACAACAACAACTTTTCTTAGTTATTTGAAGCGTTTCGTGTGTGTTTTAAGCGAACACATCCAAATCTGAAATGTTTTGGTGATGATTGTGTTCTAAAATTACTTGAACTAAGAGTTGGCTGTTGTTTTATCTTGCAAAACTGTTCTTCATTAGTTATTTGAAGTGTCTTGTGTTTTTTTTTTCTAAGCGAACACATCCAATTACCTGAAATATTTTGGTTATAATTATGTCGTAAAACTGTTTGACCTGAGTGTTGGCTGTTTTACGAAGCGAAACTGAAAAAAAAAACTGTCTATTATTAATTATTTGAAGTGTTTCGTATGTTTTTTTTTTTTTTTAAGCGAACATCCAATATGTTTCTGGTTGTGATTGTGTTGCAAAATGACTTGAACTGAGTGTTGGCTGTTTTACGAAGCGAAACTCTCCATCATTAGTTATCTGAAGTGTTTCGTGTGTGCATTTTTTTTTAAGCACGCACATACAATAATTATAAATGTTTTTGTGTTCTATTGTAAATTTACTTGAACTTTAAGTGTTGGCTGTTTTACGAAGCGAAACTGAAAAAAAAAAAAACCTGTCCATTATTAGTTATTTGAAGTGTCTTGTGTTTTTTTTTTCTCTAAGTAATTGTTTGTTATTAATATATCTGAGTAGAGTATTAGTTGTTTTGTGAAGGAAGGCGAATTCCTTGCCACTTATATTGTTTTGGTTGTTTTGTGAAATGTTTGTGCTTGTAAATGTGCCGAAACTGAACACTGGTTGTAATTTCATGTGTCAAAAGCGATCGTCATTGTTGTCATTTGAATTTATGAAGCTTAAAGTTATGATGAGGAGGAATTGCCGTGTGTGTGTGTGTGTGTGTGTGTGTGTGTGTGTGTGTGTGTGTGTAATTCACTGTTTGATCTGCTGCAGTCTCTGACGAGACAGCCAGACGTTACCCTACGGAACGAGTTCAGAGCTCATTGTTTCCGATCTTCGGATAGGCCTGAGACCAGGCACACACCACACACCGGGACAACAAGGTCACAACTCCTCGATTTAAATGTACTCACTGCTAGGTAAACAGGGCTACACGTGAAAGGAGACACACCCAAATATCTCCACCCGGCCGGGGAATCGAACCCGGTCATCTGGCTGCGCTCTAACCACTGAGCTACCGGGCCGTGTGTGTGTGTGTGTGTGTGTGTGTGTGTGTGTGTGTGTGTGTGTGTGTGTGTGTGTGTGTGTGTGTGTGTGTGTGTGTGTGTGTGTGTGTGTGTGTGTGTGTGTGTGTGTGTGTGTGTGTGTGTGTGTGTGTGTGTGTGTGTATTGAAAGGAGAAGGTGAAGGATAAGAATGAGGAGGAGGAGAAGGGGGAGATGATGGTGGAGAGGAGGAAGAGTACGAAGTGAAGAAAGATGGCGGTACCTTGTCACACCTGAATAATATAATTTCTACCTTTGTGTTCTCTGCCGGCGGAGTCATTACGTGGCAGCAAATTGTTCCTGATGTGACACTGTGAAATATTGGAACGGGGATGGAGTGGGGGTGGTGGGGTGGGGCGGGGGCGGAAGGGCGGGGCGAGTACCGAAGCTCACCTGGGACTCCCGCGCCAGGTGTCACGAACTCCCAGGTAACGACTGTCACGTTCGGAAATACACCTGGCGACACCTGAACGTTACGAGACATAATACATAAAAACACTTTAAACTTATAAAAAAACGTATCAGAACAATATTATAAAGTTTAAGCGATATTTTTCTACGGTTTATTATTTCTAGAACGATAATTTAGAGGTCGTGGGAATGTTAGACGAAGCTGAAGTCGTAGTCGTGGGTGTCAACGAACGACCAGGCAGTCCAAGAAACGACATCAAGACACGACCGCAATTGTAGAAACTGCTGCGTGAAAAACTACCTCCAGTCTTGCCGTGATGAGGGATGAGATAATTGGTGGCAGCGATGAGGATAAACAGAACTCCCGGCGCACGTTGCTGTTGCTTCCTCTCACTAAATTCTGACCCCGGCGCTGCGCAAAGAACCGATATTTGAGTGTGAGGCGGTACAGTTCTTTCTTTCTTTCTTTCTCTCTCTCTCTCTCTCTCTCTCTCACACACACACACACACACACACACACACACACACACACACACACACACACACACACACCGTATAGTGTAGTGGTTAGCACGCTCGACTCACAATCGAGAGGGCCGGGTTCGAGTCCCGGTAAGCGGCGAGGCAAATGGGCAAGCCTCTTAATGTGTGGGGTGTGTTCACCTAGCAGTAAATAGGTACGGGATGTAACTCGAGGGGTTGTGGCCTCGCTTTCCCGGTGTGTGTTGTGTGTTGATGTGGTCTCAGTCCTACCCGAAGATCGGTCTATGAGCTCTGAGGTCGCTCCGTAATGGGAAAGACTGGCTGGGTGACCAGCAGGCGACCGAGGTGAATTACACATAGAGGTAGGGCGTGACAGGGGGGCTGCGTCGCTACTATACACTAATGCTAACAAAAACACGTCATACACACCCGAGAAAATATTTACCAAGAGTCGCGAGGCTTGAAAGATTGCAACTGTGTGTACCTGAGCGAGTGACAGTATATTTTGGGGGTGACTTAATGTGTTCGCTGCATGGGGGAAGGACGAAGAGGAGGAAGAGGAGGACGGAGAGGATGAAGAAGGAGGATATGGAGGTGATGGAGGAGAAGGGAATGGTATGAAAGTAAGGTTTAGGTTAAAGAATAGAACATATAACAGCACACACACACACACACACACACACACACACACACACACACACACACACACACACACACACACACACACACACACACACACACACACACACACACACACACACACACACACACACACACACACACACACACACAAGCGAGGGGTTCCACTCATCACCGAGGTGGTGGCGGTGCCTCGCAATATCATGAACAGCCCCAAGTGGCCGTAAACGCGGTGGGCGGCGAGCACATCAATTAGGAAGAATCGGGTCCCTTGAAGGGGGGCGGAGGGGGCGCCGCGCCACGCCAGCCCTGGCATGCCTGGAGAAGTGTTTGTGAGGCGGGGCAGCTCCACCACTGGCTGTTGGCGGTGGAAGTGCAGGCGTGGCGAGGCGAGGCGAGGCAAGGCGGGTATGGACGGAGGCGGCGAGGCAGCGGTGAGGTGAGGTGAGGTAAAGTGAGCGAGGTGGGCGTTGTGAGGGTGCAGGGCAACCACTCCTTTGTCTGAGGGCGGCGCAGGTGACGGGTGACGGGTGAGAGTATCTGCAGCGTCTTGTCGCGGATAAAGGGATGCCTGGGAGGCCTTTGTGTGGGGGAGGCGTCCCTGCCACGCCACACAATCCCCTCGCGAGTTATGATAATGACGGGGCGCTGCGCCGCGCCGTATTGCGCTCATCACTACACTTGTCCCGTGGCTCACGGTTCCCACGTAAGCAACGGAACTCCGAGTGGCGAGGCGCGGGTCGAAGAGTCCCGCGGCACGACGCTCCTCAGCCAGTGTCGGTAATGAATGGCGCGGCGGCGGGAACAAAACCCCCGGGAGACAGTGGCGGCGGGGGGCGGGGCGGCGCGGGGTGGGGGGCGCAGGTGATGACGAGCGAGTGTCCTCCAGATTGACAAGCACCACGTGAAGGTGCGCCAGGAGGTCCCTTGGCCGGCCAGGGCCCCGCCGCGCCCGACAAAGGGACGAGCCTGGCGCAGGTCTCTGAGGGCGGGACGCAGCGGCGGGTTGTGCACTTCATCGGTGGTTGGCCTAACGATCGGTGTTTGTCTGGGCGCAAGTCGTGTCTTCCGCCAGGCTGGGTCTTGTTTGTCTGTTGTTTCAGGGGCTGCGATGGTCCTTGCTGCACAAAGCCGCGCCTCCCCGCCACGCCCACGCTAATGGCCACAAACTGGGCCTGGTGAGGGGCGCGGACCCCCGGGGCCTGTACAGCATCCTCGTCCGCCTCGTAACGCATAAATGTGAACACCGATGGGCCTTATCACTCTGCAGGACAATGAGCGGCACGGCGCGGGGCAGGGTGGGGCGGGGCCAGACCCTCCTGGCGGGGCCTGGAACCATGCAAGGCTTTCACCACGAAGGCAACGTTTTCTGCTCGACGCCCTCACTCCCGCCGTGACCAGAGCTGGTCTTAGATTACTTCAAGAGTTTTACTGTTAGTGATTGGACATTGAAGGATGTTTTCATGATGGTAGTGACAGTTTAACGATGGTTCCACACCGCCAAGAGGAAGAATACCCATCAGAACCTAACCAATCACCACTGAGACTCTTGAAGACGGACTGGTGTTAGAATATAATGAAGGAGGCTGCACGAGGTGGTGGGTTGTCCAACACTGGGGCACCTCCTGTACTAAGAACGTCTCCCTTTGCCAGCCCTCCTATCACCACCTGTCCCCCTATCCACCCACCACCAGCCTATCCACACTGGTGACAAACACGGGGAGACGAGCGGCGAACAGCTAGAGACAGTAGTGGGCGTGTCCTGACATGCAAATGACGGTTTGAGAAGAGACGACGGTGAGAGCGAGATGAGAACCCGGACGGCACTTCTGAACCAGGGAGCCTCGCAACCGCTCGCCCCCCTCAAGGGCCGGACAATATACCCAGCGGGCCGCGGCCTCCCAGCGGGGCAGACACTCCTCGCGGCCCAAGACAATCGGCAGGAGACAATGATGGCTCTCTTAATGCGAAAAATATGAGGATGGCGGCCAACAGACATCACTGCAGGATTTTCCCATCAGGATTAGGACACAAAGGGATGAGCACAGTGGGCACAGGCACTCCGGGGACACGCAGAAAGCCCCGCAACAAGCACCACGCCGCGAGGACACTACTCTGGCACCCTACTGCCTGCCGAGGGAGGGAAACGAACAGCTGTCGATATGGGAGGAGAAAACGGAATAAACGAGGTGCTGGGAGGAAAACAGGAGGAAAATACGAGGGAAGCGGAGGGAAAATGGTGTCGTGGTGAGGGAGGAGGGAGAGTGGAGGGAGAGTAGAGGGCCGGGAGTTGTAGAGTGAAGGGAGTGGTGTTGTAATCTTTCTCCTCGGCTGTGTGATGTGAGTGGCTGAGGCGAAGTGGTGAGGGGGAGGAAGAGTGAGTGTGAGGTGAGAGGTGAGAGTGGCCCGCTGTCCTGGCTTAGCGGTGTGGTCTGGCTCAATCACTCACTCACTCACTCACTCACCCATTGAATGACTGATTAACTGACAGATTGGTGAATTCACTCACCCTCTGCCTGACTGACTGATTATCTGAATGACTTATCGTCTGACTGATTAATAAACTGCCTCATTAATTCACTGACTGCTACTACTATCACTACTACTATTACTATTACTACTACTACTGCTGCTACTACTACTACTACTACTACTACTACCACCACATTAAAATACTACTACTACTACTACTACTACTACTACTACTACTACTACTACTACTACTACTACTACTACTACCACCACCACCACCACCACCACTACCACTACTACTACTACTACTACTACTACTACTACTACCACCACCACCACCACCACCACCACCACTACTACTACTACTACTACTACTACTACAATACTACTACTACCACCACCACTACTGCTACTACTACTACTACTAATACTGATACCACCACCACCAATAATCACTCCTCACAACCATAACCACTCCATCACAGTTTGCAGAACACGACAGGACATGTTTGGGACAGGAAGCGGCAGCCACAACCTGACCACTTGAAAGAGGCGTGTAGGAAGCCACACAGCGAGCCTAACCACACCACCACCACCACCAAGTTCGAGACCCGCCGCCGCCTGGAAAGCCCCTGCAGTAAAACACAGAGCAAGGCAACGGAGAAGGACACGAGCCAAGGTATATTTTTTTTTTCACCACTAAGCCACCTCAAGTAAGAACGAAAAGTCACTATTGAGAAAAGAGATCAAGTGGAAGTGAGTCCATTTGTGGGAGTTTTATTTTGACGAGTGTTTAGTTTACCAATTCTCTTTCGTGAAATATCTAATCTAACTTAACTGCTGCTACTACTACTACTACTACTATTAATTACTACTACTATTGCTACTGCTACTATTACTACTACTACTACTATTATTACTTGTACTACTACTACTACTACTACTACTACTACCACTACTACTACTACACTACTACTGCTACTACCACTTGCTGCTCACTTACCACTACCACTACTACTACTACTACTACTACTACTACTGCACTACTACTGCTACAACAACAACAACAACAACAACAACAACAACAACAACAACAACAACTACTACTGCTGCTGTCTGCTGCTGCTGCTACTACTACTACTACTACTACTACTACTACTACTACTACTACAACTACAACTACTATTAATACTACTACTTTCACCAATACTACTACTACTACTACTACTACTACTACTACTACTACTACGAAGGATGTGCAACGAAGGACCTGAAGTGGGAAGGAAACAGCGAAGGATACTCAAATAGATCTCCCCCATTGAAACACCAAAGACGAAGGACACGTACTGGAAGCGAAGGATTTGCGCAACATCCTCACACTCTCCCTGAAGGATTTCTACTGCAGGATCTCAACTGAAGGAGCTCAACTGAAGGATCTGCACTGAAGGACTCCTAGGTAGGACTCTCCCTCTACCTCTCCCTCTCTCTCTCGGGATTGACGGGTAGGGATGGATGGCAGGGGCGGCGCAGCGGACAGGGGCGGACGGGTTTCATCCATCAGAGGGCGTGATGGATGGGTAAGGATGCTGCGTCTCCCCACCTGGCGCCGCCCCCTGACACTAATGGCCCCAGCCTCATCTCGCCTCACACTGGGGGCCTCTGTTTTTGTGCCGCCCTTGCTTCCTCCTCCTTCTCTTCCTCCTCCTCCTCCTCCTCCTCTTCCTTCGTCTCTTCGTTTCTTGCTCTTCTTCGTTCTCCCTTCTCCTTCATCTCCTTCTTCTGTTTTTTTATGTTCTTTTTCACGTTCTGACTTCTTTCTCCTTCTCTTCCTCCTTCTCTTTCTCCTTCTCCTCCTCTTACTCTTCTTCGTTCTTCTCCTCCATCTCCTTCTCCTGGTTCGTTTTCTTTGTTATTTTTCACGTCCTGGCTTCATCCTCACCCTCTTCCTCCTTCTCCTCTTACTCTTCTTCCTACGTCTCCTGTTCTTCTTCTTCTTCCTTCTATTCCTCCTCCTCCTACTTCTTTTCCTTTGTTTTTTTTCATGTCCTGATTTCCTCCTCCTCTTCTTCTTCCTACTCTTTCTCCTCTTCCTCTTCCTTTTCTTCCTCCTCCTGCTTGTTTATCTTTTTCTTATTCATGTCCTGACTTCCTCCTCCTTCTCTTCCTATTCCTCTTTCTCCTCTTTCTCTTCCTTCTCCTCTTCCTCTTCCTTATACGTCTCCTTCCTTCTACTCCTCCTCTTCTTCCTCTTCCTCTTCCTTATACGTCTCCTAATCCTCTTCTTCCTTCTCCTCCTCCTCTTGGTAAGGAAGAGGAAAGTTGAAAATAAAATCGGAGGGAAAGATACCAAATGTACGTGTAAGGTGGAGGAAAGTGAAGGAGGAGGAGGAGGAGGAGGAGGAGGAGGAGGAGGAGGAGGAGGAGGAGGAGGAGGAGGAGGAGGAGGAGGAGGAGGAGGAGGAAAAGGTGTGTTGCGTTTCATGTTTGTCTGTCAGTGGCGCTCCTTAGGATGAAGTGATAAGGCGACAGGTGCGACACAGGTGATGGAAGAGAGAGAGAGAGAGAGAGAGAGAGAGAGAGAGAGAGAGAGAGAGAGAGAGAGAGAGAGAGAGAGAGAGAGAGAGAGAGAGAGAGAGAGAGAGAGAGAGAGAGAGAGAGAGAGAGAGAGAGAGAGAGAGAGAGAGAGAGAGAGAGAGAGAGAGATGGACTTCGTGTGTTGATTTGCTTACTCTTCATTTTTTTTTCATCAATCTATCTATTCTCTGTCTTCTTTCTCTCTCCTTCCTTTTCCTTCCTTTAAAAAAAATATCGCCTTTTTTCAATCCTCCCTTAAAAGCAACCCCTTTTTTTTTCAAACCTCCTTTAAAAACAGCCTTTTTTCAATCCTCTTTAAAAATATCTTCTTCTTTTTTCAATCTTTCTCTAAAAATCAACCCTTTTTCAGGCTCCCTTTAAAATCAACCCAATTTATTAATCCTCCCTTAAAGTCAACCTTTTTTTCAATTCCTCCTTTAAAATCTACTCTTTTTTTCAACCTTTCTTTAAAATCAACCCTTTTTTTCCAATCTTCCTTTAAAAATCAACCTTTTTCAACTTCCTTTAAAATTCAACCCTTTCTATAGATCCTTCTTTAAAATCAACCCTTTTTTCAACTCTCCTTTAAACAAATACCTCCTTTTTTTCAATCCTTAAAAATCAACCCTTTATATAAACCCTTCTTTAAAATCAACCCTTTTTTCAACTCTCCTTTAAAAAATACCTCCTTTTTCAATCCTTCTTTAAAATCAACCCTTTTTTTCAACCCTCCCTTAAAACAGCATATCCTTTAAACCTCTCTTAAAAACACACTTTGAAATCTCGTCTCTCCCATTTTTCCTCCTACTTCTGCCCCTCCTGCTCCTGCTCCTGGCCCTCCTTCTACCCCTCCTTCGTCTCCTTCTACGTTCCCTCCTTCACTATCAGAGCAAAACAATCCTAGAATCACCAGTTCTCTATCAGTCTTTCTGTTTTATTTGATATCAGTAAAGACAGGAGGTAAATGCAAGGAGGAGGAGTAGAAAGAGGAGCAAGAGGAGGAGGAGGAGGAAGAGAAGGAACAGGAGGGGCAAACAATCCTTCATCAATA
The DNA here is from genome assembly GCF_017591435.1 of Portunus trituberculatus. Lineage (NCBI taxonomy): Eukaryota > Metazoa > Arthropoda > Malacostraca > Decapoda > Portunidae > Portunus > Portunus trituberculatus. Next base: position 6,274,372 of record NC_059267.1, read on the forward strand.
TCCTGCTATCGGTCTATCGGTCATCAATCCCTGGCTGAAGGAACATCTGTCTGCAATCTCGCCCTTCCGCGCCGCCATACTCAGGGTTCATTCGTCATTTGTCTACAATAGTCCACTCATTCCCTCGTGTTGTTTTTATCTGACCACCCCATCGCACTGTTCGTCTCTCTCTCTCTCTCTCTCTCTCTCTCTCTCTCTCTCTCTCTCTCTCTCTCGTTTTTGTTTGTGGTTTTGTTTTTCACCCACTTTTCCTTTTCTTTCTTTCCTTTCTCTCTTTCTCTTCGTTTTTTTTTTCTTCCTTCCCTTTCCTTCTTTCCTTTTTCCTTTGTGTTTCTCCCCTCTCTTTTCCTTTTCTTTATTTTTCTTTCTGTGTTTCCTTCAACTTTCCTCTGTCTCTCCTTCACTTTTTTCTTCTTTCATGTCTGTTATCTTGTGCTTTTCTTTCCTCTCTTTTTCATTAATTTCTTTCTTTCTTTTCTTCCAAACTCTTTTCCTTTTTCTTGTCTGTGCTTTTTTTCTTTCTCTATTTTCCTTTGCTTACTTCTTTCCCTCTTTATTTCATTCCCTGCTACGTTGTTTTCCTTTTCTTGTGTATATTCTACTTCCTTTCTTTTCCTTTGCTGTCTCTTTTCTTCTTCTTCTTCTTCTTCTTCTTCTTCTTCTTTTCTTCTTCTCCTTCTTCTTCGATTTATTTTTCTTTTCCTTTCTTCTTCTTCTTCTTCTTCTTCTTCGGAGGAGGAGGAGGAGGAGGAGGAGGAGGAGGAAGAGGAGGAAGGGGAATTAAATAAAAAAATGCAGGATGATAAATGGAATAAATGAAGTAGATGGAATATCACAAGACAGAAGAAGAAGAAGAGGAAAAGGTGGAGGAGGATGGAGAGAGCTGTGGAGGAGCATTTGAGGTGGAAGGGTAATCTGTGGAGGCTAAGTGGAGAGGTGGAGAGAGGGAGTGAAGGGGATGAGAGTATGTACATGGATAAAAGGTGCTACGGTTGGGAGGGAGGGGTGTGGAGGAGCTGAGAGGGGAGTAGGGGCAGGTGGAGGGGTGGGGAGGAGGGGTGGGTGGATGCCTGGCGCAGCGGGGGAAGCTGGGTGGAATGTTTCATTAACTCGCCTGTGTCATTGTGAGTCTCTAGCTGCCCCTTGCACTCCCACCCTCATCTCCCCACGCCCCTACCCCCCCCTACACCCCTCCACGCCCACCCACCGCCCTCCTTCATCACCCCACTACCTGGATTAACCTGGGTAGCACCACACACCAGGGAAAGGAGTGACGGTGATAAACTAATATTTCTCTTTGTTTTTCTTGTTTTCCATCGTCACTCCACCGTGGGAATGACGCCTGTATAGAGGAACGCCTTCTCCTCTCAATAAACTGGATATCTTGCCAATCTATCACCAGAAACACAAAAATACTCTTAAAAACACAAGTATCTTCAACTGGAGCCTTTGGGAAGCAGTGATGGTGAGAGAGCAAAGCGTTTCACAATACAAGTCTGAAATCTCAAAGTGACGAATGTTTTCCTGTTTTCCTCCTCTTTCCTCTTTTTACGGAGAGGAGAGTAAGGAAAAGGAATGAGAGGGTAATGCATTCTTGTGTTCTTCCTTTCCTTTTTCCTCTTTCGTCTTTTTACGGAGAGGAGAGTAAGGAAAAGTAATGAAAAGGTAATGTATTCTTGTGTTCCTCCCCCTTCATTCCACAGCCACTTAATCAGGGAGTAGCAAGGATGAAGTTTGTCTTTTCTGTTCCTCTTCCTTCATTCCACAATGGAGAAGACAAAAAAAGGAAAGGAATGATAGAATAATGTTTTCCTTTGTTCCTCTTCCTCATTCCACAACGGAGAGGAATGTGAAAAGGTAAAGGAAGATCAAGACATATTTTTCTCTTGCTCCTACTTCCTCATTTCACAACGGAGGTACAAAGGAAAGGAATGGTAAAGAATAACGTTTTCTCTTGTTCCTCTTATTCATTCCACAACGAAGAAGATAAGAAGGGAAAAAATGATATAGTAATTCTTCTTGTTCGTCTCTTCATTCCACCACGAAGGAGAAAGAAAAGAAAACAAAATAAGGAAAAGAGTAACAGAGAAAATAATAAAAGAAAGAAGTAACAGAAAAATAGAAATAATAAGAATGGTAAACAGAAAAATAGTAATAATAGAAAACTAATAACAGAATAATAGTAATAACGAGGAATAACAAATAAATAGTGATAATAATCTCATCTCCTCTTCACAGCACCACAACATGGCCCCTTCACTCCCCACCACCCCTCCACCCCCCATCCCTCACCCCTTGACTCCATCACCCCTTATCCCTTCACACCCCTACCCCTCACCCCTCACCCTCACTTCTCTCACCCCATCACCCTATCACCCCATCACCCTCATCTCCCTCTCACCCCTTTGACTCCATCACCCCCTTACCCATTCACCCCATCCCCACCCCTCCTCACTACATCCTCATCACCCCATTACCCCATCACCCTCTCACACCATCACTCCCTCATCCCCCCTGACTCCATTACTCCCTTATCCTTCACCCCTACCCCCTTTCTCCTCACGTCCTCATCACCCCCCCTCCACGTCACAGCCAGCCAGCGTCCCTTCCCTCAGTATGCACGGAAGTCAGTGCCGCCGCCGCCTCATTACACGAGTATCGCACAATAACCCTTTGAGGAACCAACACAATAACTCCCTTTGTTACTGATGCACATTCTGATTTGATTTGGCTGCAGGAGACATACAAACACACACACACACACACACACACACACACATCTGTCTCCCTCCGTCCCATCTCCATCCATGCCTCACACTCCTCACTCACTCACTCACACGCTGCTAGATGTCACTGTTGCTTCATAACTGATAAGATTGGTAACTGTGCAGGTTCTAAAGGATACTAATATTATGAGTTTTCACTGGTTTATCATTATTAACTATTTCTAAAAGTAAAATCCATAATAACTAACATTGGTAACTGTACTGGTTCTAGAGGATACTAATATTACGAGTTTTCACTGGTTTAGAATTAATTACAATTTCTAAAGCTGCACAATGACACTTTTACCGCTAGATGTCACTGTTGCTCCATAATAAATAGTATTGGTAGCTGTACTGGTTCTAAGGAATGCTAATATTACGAATTTTCACTGGTTTAACACTATTAACTATTTCAAAAGGTAGAAACTGACACTTTCACCGCTGGATGTCACCACAATAAGCTAAACAATGGGTGAGAGATGAAGATACGTGGAAAAAAAGAGTGTCGTGTCTTTTTCTGAGGCTGCGTGTGTCTTCCAAGGCCTCCTGAGGTGAGGAAGATGTTAGCAGCGAGGAAAACAAGGGAGAGATGACACACGAAGGAGAGGGAGAGGGAGGAGGAAGGAACAAAGGACTTTATTTACACGTGCGAGAGAGAGAGAGAGAGAGAGAGAGAGAGAGAGAGAGAGAGAGAGAGAGAGAGAGAGAGAGAGAGAGAGCGGAATGTCAGACGAGAGAGATAAGGAATTTTAATATGATGAACATTCATATTAACACTACCAGGGAAATACACGGATTTTCCTGGGATTAATTCACCTGGTGGAAAGATTACCTGGAGGAGGAGGAGGAGGAGGAGGAGGAGGAGGAGGAGGAGGAGGAGGAGGAGGAGGAGGAGGAGAAGGAGGAGATAGAGGAGGAAAAAAAACAAGAACAAGAACAGGATAAAAACAGGAACGAAAAAAGAACAAGAAAAAGAAATGGAAGAAGAAGAAGAAGAAGAAGAAGAAGAAGAAGAAAAGAAAGAAGAAGAAGAAGAAGAAGAAGAAGAAGAAGAAGAAGAAGAAGAAGAACTTGAAAAGAAGATGAATAATAATAATAATAATAATAATAATAATAATAATAATAATAAGAAGAAGAAGAAGAAGAAGAAGAAGAAGAAGAAGAAGAAGAAGAAGAAGAAGAAGAAGAAGAAGAAGAAGAAGAAGAAGAAGAAGAAGAAGAAGAAAGGAGAAAAAAGAAGAAGAAAAAGAAGAAGATGAAGAAGAAGAAGAAGAAGAAGAAGAAGAAAAAGGAAGCTATACCAATTCCACTTTATTCCACCTCCTTTATCACTTTCCTTCTTCACCCCTTCATTATTCCTCTTCTCTTGACTCCCTTCTATATAGCACCCATCCTCCTCTCTACCTCTACTTCACCTCTCTCACCCTTTTTTCTCCTTCCCTATTTATACCCACCCTTCTCCTCCCTTTCACTCTCCTCACCTTTCCTTCATCTTTTTAACCCTTCTTCTCTCCAATTCCTACTTGTATATACCTCATCTCTCCATAATTCATCTCTCCCATTCACTTCCCTCCACTTAAACTCGCCTTGTCATTTGCCCTCATCTCATCTCGTCTCATCTCTTTCCTCACAGAAACTTAATGAGAAGAGGCGGATAATGACGCGACGTTGGAGAGAAATTTTTAGCAGACGAAGACGACGGAAAGACGAGGCAAAGACGAGCTGGAGACGACCTGGAGACAATTTGGGTCGTTAGTCGTAATGTTTCCAGCACAAAGAAGGTTGATTAGTGGCCGGTCTCTTTATAAATTGACCAATTAGCCAACCGGGAGCGAATCAAGATGGTAGAGAGAGAGAGAGAGAGAGAGAGAGAGAGAGAGAGAGAGAGAGAGAGAGAGAGAGAGAGAGAGAGAGAGAGAGAGAGAGAGAGAGAGAGAGAGAGAGAGAGAGAGAGAGAGGAAGGTAGGGAAGGTTTTTTTTTTATAATGATGGTAATGATGATGATGATAGTGGTGGTGGTGTGGTGGTGGTGGTGGTGGTAATGGTGATGACTGGTGATGTGATAGTTGGTGTAATCTTCATCTTCTTCTGCCTCCTCCTCCTCCTCCTCTTTCGTCCTCTTTTTCTGGCCTTGCTATCCTCCTCCTCCTCCTCCTCTTCCTCCTCTAGCAATGAGGTCAAATGATGAAAGGAAGAGGTGCGTTGATGAAATGATGAGAGAGAGAGAGAGAGAGAGAGAGAGAGAGAGAGAGAGAGAGAGAGAGAGAGAGAGAGAGAGAGAGAGAGAGAGAGAGAGAGAGAGAGAGAAGACAACATAAGATCCAACACACACACACACACACACACACACACACACACACACAAACAAGCAATTCAGCCGTCAAGTGGTTCACAGGATCGTTGTGCGTCGTTACGTCTCATCGCCACAAAGGGAGTGAATAAAGGAAAGTCCTAAAATGCCGTTCTATTAACCTTCCCTTTGAAAAGTCAGCGTGGCAAGCGTTATGGCGCCGCCCTGTCACCTCTTAATGGACCACCACCACCACCACCACCACCACCACCACCACCATCACCACCACCCCTCCATGCACTGGTCGCTTTTTTGTAAGGACACAATCCATTCGAGACGCAATTATACATGGCATGGCCCGGGACGTGAGGGAGGAGGAGGAGGAGGAGGAGGAGGAGGAGGAGGAGGAGGAGGAGGAGGAGGAGGAGGAGGAGGAGGAGGAGGAGGAGGTGGAGGTGATGATGTGTTGATGATGTGGTGGTGTGGTGTCGTGTTGTGTGATGTGGTGATGGAATGATGGTGTGGTGTGGTGTGGTGTGTGTGTGGTGTGGTGTAGGGTGGTGTGATGTGGTGTGGTGTGGTAATGAAATGGTGATGTAGTGTGGTGTGGTGTGGTGTGGTGTGCTGTGGTGTGCTGTGCTGTGGTGTGGTGTGGTGTGGTGTTGTGTAGTGTGGTGTGGTATGGTGTGGTGTTGTGTTGTGTTGTGTGGTGTGGTAGTGTGGTGTGGTGCGGTGTGATGTGGTGTGGTGATGTGATGGAGGTTGGTGTGGAGTGCAAGGCATTACACAATAATTTCAATATGCAACAGGTCTTTAATCTTTAAATCCCTCCCAGTGTGTGTGAGTAAAGTACTTCCAGTGTTTGGGAGAAGAAATACTTGCCGCGGTATTAAAAAAAAAAAAAAAAAAAAAAAACAGGAGGAGGCGGAGGAGGAGGAAAAGAGGAGCAGGAATACGCGGCCTGGTGCGCGCCTCCCTGGCATCCGGCGTGCAGGTGAGGGTGGCGGGCGCCCTGCAGAGTGTTACTTTATTGCAGGCATTACGGATATTAATACTCCAGGTGACACAGGTGCGGGGCGCGGGGCGGGGCGGAGCAGGGAGCAACGGAATGTTGCCTCGGGCGCCGCCGCCGCCGCCGCTGCATCGCGAGGCGGCGAGATATGGTCGTGGGATCGTCAAGTTTATGATTGGTTTGTGCGCGTCACAAAAAGCCTGGCCGGACAATTGTGTCGCCCCGTGAGGCCGCTCAGGATGGTTTTGTGCGAGGTTTTGTCAAGTATCGTAATTGCGTCTCCGTCTTGGCGGGACGAGGGCTGCCGGGCCGCGCCACACCCACGGGGGGCAGAAGAAAGAGTCCTGCGGGCATCCGAGGCGCGCCTCAATGGAAACGTCAGTAAGCCCGTTGGCGGGAGAAAAGGTGACTTCTGGGGCCCCGCCGATGGAGAGGGAAAGTCGCAGGGTAAGAAAGGCCTCCCAGGGCCCGCGGCGGTGTTCCTGGGACCCCCAAGCGTCCCGCGGGACCACCGGCCTGACACGGCGCCTCAGGATGTGTTCACGGTGCGATGGGAACAAGTACAAGTTTGTTACCGGCGCCCAGCTGGCCAGGCGGCGCCGCTGCCCAACACGCCCCACCTGCGGCACCGGTGCATGGTGGTGGTGGTGGTGGTGGTGGTGTAACAGTTGTTGCAGCACCCCAGCAGGTGTTGGCGGGCGGGGACAGCGTGGCCGGACGTCGGCGGTGAATTACTCAGATGAAATTGAGGTTTTTCATGTGTCTGTAATGGAAGCATGCAGGCGAGTGCTGTGCCGAACCATGCAGGCTGGCTGGCTGGCGCGGCGTGCGTGGCGACGGTCGCGGGTAGAGAACTGTAGCCACATGTGACAGGGCAGGATGGGCAGACTGGGACGGGGCGAGGCGGGGCGAGGCAGGGTGGGGCGGGGCGAGGAGGGCGTCCTGGGCTTCCCGCTGGCGTTGGAGACGGTGACAATAGTCCGCGTCGCTGGGATGTTTCCAACGACCCTGTCATTACCCAGCAGAGGCCGCCACGCCACCCCGGCCTGGGAGACGATCACTCCGGGAGAACCCAGCGTCAGGAGGCGGCGTTTCCCGGGGCGGCACAAAGGCGGGGAGAGGAGGCGAGGAGGTGACCCGAGCAGCCACACACGATGCATAATGTCCTCACAATTTGCAAGGAAAGATAATGACATCCACAAAAACTCTGGGACGTCACTGCCTAGCTTTTCTTCCTCTGAGAGCGTCACACACACTCAGGAGGGGCGCCCGCCTCACACATCACACATCGCCTCACACTCTGCACAGTAGTAACGCAGAAAAGCCGCCAGATCAAGATGTTCTTCAGCTACCGGAGAGAGAGAGAGAGAGAGAGAGAGAGAGAGAGAGAGAGAGAGAGAGAGAGAGAGAGCGCCACCACACCGCCTTGGAGTCAGCAGTGAGGAATGAAAACAGCAGCAGCAGCAGCAGCAACAGCAACAGTAACAACAACAACAACAAAAACAGCAAGACTCAAGAGAAGGAGTATCATTACAGTGCTTTTCCCATCAGCTGAAAGAGAGAGAGAGAGAGAGAGAGAGAGAGAGAGAGAGAGAGAGAGAGAGAGAGAGTGAGTGAAAGAAGCAACGTACGTAAACAGCCCGTATGATTACAGCAATTACGTTCTACACACACACACACACACACACACACACACACACACACACACACACACACCAGTATCGGGTTCCAGCTCCCCTCCGCGGCGCCCTCACCTCCCGCAGCCGTGGCGACCGAACACCCCTTAATTATCTCCACTCGCGAGGCACAGACGCAGAGAGGAGGCAACCCGACACTGTGCATTGAGATGGAAATGCAACACACACGCTAATCCTCTTGGCTTTTTAGGAAGGAGGAGGAGGAGGAGGAGGAGGAGGAGGAGGAGGAGGAGGAGGAGGAGGAGGAGGAGGATGACAACACATAACAATTTATACTTCAAATGGATGGAGGGAAAGGTGTGTGTGTGTGTGTGTGTGTGTGTGTGTGTGTGTGTGTGTGTGTGTGTGTGTGTGTGTGTGTGTGTGTGTGTGTGTGTGTGACGTCCCAAAAGATACCTTAAGTCTAACCACTACTAAAATTTTTCCCCCTAAACAAAATCACAACTTTATTTTTATATACGCTAGCACTCTTTACCATTCACCTTTCCTTCCCCTCTTCTTCCCCTCTCCTTATCCTCTCACTCTTTTCTTTCCCTTCTCTTTCCCCTTTTTTTCTCTTCTTCCCCTTATTTTTCCCTCTCTTTCCCTTTTACTTCCCCTCTCCTTGCTCCTCTTTCCCTTCTCATTCCCCTCTATTTCTTCCTTTCCATCCCATCTCCTTCGTTTTTCCTTCCCCTCTCTTTCTCCTTTCCTTCCCATCTCTCTTCTCTTTTCTTTCCCATCTTCTCCTCTCCTACCTTTTCTCCTTTTCCTCTTCTTTCCTTTTTCTTTTTCCCCCTCTTTCCCTCTCCTTCCCTCCTCTTCTTCCCCTTTCTTTCCCTCTCCTTTCCCTTTACTCCTTCCCTCTCCCTATCTTTCCCTCTCTTTCTCCTTCCTTTTCCTTCCCTTCTCCTTCCCCTCTTCTTCCCTTTCTTCTCCTCTCCTTCCCCTTTCCCCTTCCCCTCTTCTTCCCTTTCCTTTTCCTTCCCTCTCCTTCCCTTCTCCTTCCCTTTTCCTTCCCCTCTCCTTTCTTTCTTCCCTTTCCTTCCCCTCTTCTTTCCCTTTCCTTCCTCTCTCTTTCCCCTTTCCTTTTCCTTCTCCTCTCTTTCCCCTCTCCTTTCTTTTACCCTTTTCCCTCCCTCCTCTTCCCGACCAGGTGTTATTGATCAAGGCGCGGTTACCTGCATTTCTCACACGATCTTGCCCCCTCTCGCCCCGTTCCACCAATGACGGGGCGGGGAGGAGCGGGGAGGATACATAATTGATGCGTGGCGGGGCGAAGGTGCACGTAATCACCCCATCCATGACAGCCAAGGTGAGTTATTAGGCAACCCCGCCACAGGATTGGCCCGCCTCGTGACTAATTTGACAGCCTCGAGGGTCGTTATGCTCTTGGTGGTGGTGGTGGTGGTGGTGGTGGTGTGGTCTTTTCCTTGCTTTTGTTTTTGTTGTTGTTTTATTTGTAGTGGTGTTTGCTTTCTCTTTCTTCTTCTCTCTTTTCTTTTTTTCTTTCTTTCTCCTTTTCCTTCTTCTTCTTTCTCTCCTCTATTCTCTTTTTGTATGATATTCTTTTCTTTATTCTCTCTCTTCTTCCTCTTCTTCTCCTTCCTCTATTTTTTTCTCATTCTTCCTTTTCTTTCTTCTTTTCCCTTTTCCTTTCTACATCTCATCAACTTCATTTTCTTCTTTTTCCTCTCCTTTTCTTTTTTTTTTTCCTATAATTCCCATTCTAAACAGAGCTAACTACTCTAACTTCCTTTAATATTCCTTTTTCCTTCACACACACACACACACACACACACACACACACACACACACACACACACATCATCATCATCATCTCCTTCTCGTCTTCCTCCGTCAGTTTGCCCAAGTACATGATACAACACGACACGACGCAGTAATTCGAGGCTTCACTTTTAGGAACACTGGTCACGGATTGGCGGTTCGGTTCTCAGTATTGTCTCTGAGCGGGGCATGAGAAACGAGAGGGTTCGAGTCCCGGAAATGCTTACTATTCTGATCAAGGTGTGTGTGGGGGGATGGGTGGAGAGGAGGGGACGCGTGGGTGGGTATTTGTGGGGAAGAATGAGGAATGGGGAGGTTCTGTATGGTGTTGTGGTTCTATTTCTATTTTTCCTTCATTTTTTTCTTCTTTTCCTCCTTTTCTTCTTTCTTTGCATCCTTCTTCTAAACATAGCTAATTTCTCACTTTTCCTTTTTTCCTTTTCTCTTGTCATTAGTTGTCAGGAGGAGGAGGAGGAGGAGGAGGAGGAGGAACAAGGCAAGAAAAAAGAAGTAATAGTTTTCACGTTCGGTAAATGAAAAAGAAGATGGGACTGCAGAAGGAAGAAAAAGGGAGGTGTTTGTTTCCCGTTTTTTCTTTCTTTTCTTCACCTTTTCTTTTTTCTTCTTTCCCCTTCTTCTTTCTGTAATTCTCCTTCATCTTCTTTTCCTATCATATTCCTTTTCATTCGTCATCTTCTCCTCTCTCAACTTTTCCTCATCTCTTCTTCGATAAGGTCTCCGCTATCCATTCCCGCCACACTTCACTCACTCAGTACTGGGACGCATCTTTACCTTGAGTTTTGTGTGTGATTAGACGAACTTATATACATTAGGAAGGGTCTATGGAGGTCAGAAGTTTAATGGCCAGGGTCTCCACTATTTCAACCCCCACATAAGTTTCTGAAGCTGTATAAAATCACCAAATAGGAAGCAGAATGAATATGAAAACTACTAGTACTGAAGGAGTTAACCTGTCACTCGCAGTCGCAAAGGAAACACCAGCAACCGGGCCCGTGAATGATAATGCTGTGTGTGTGTGTGTGTGTGTGTGTGTGTGTGTGTGTGTGTGTGTGTGTGTGTGTGTGTGTGTGTGTGTGTGTGTGTGTGTGTGTGTGATGTTATAAGCTTGTGGGTGTTTAGTTGTCCGTGTTATTAGTATAAGCGTATGGGTGTTTGGGTGTGTGTTTAGTTGGGAATGTTAAAAGTTTGTGTGTGTGTTTGGATGATTGTGTTATTAGACGTTAATAGTAAAAGTGTATGGATAATTGGCTATGTGTGTGTGTGTGTGTGTGTGTGTGTGTGTGTGTGTGTGTGTGTGTGTGTGTGTGTGTGTGTGTGTGTGTGTGTGTGTGTGTGTGTGTGTGTGTGTGTGTGTGTGTGTGTGTTATAGTGCGGGTGTTTGGCTGTGTTATAGTGTTCACGTTTTCGTTGCGTTTTAATGAGTGGAGAATGTTAGAGCGTGTGTGTGTTTGGATGTTTAGATAAGCGTGTTATTGAATAAGAGTAGAAGTGTATGGATGTCTGGCTGTATGTTGGGATGTTATAAGCGTGTTTGGATGTTTGGATGTATAATATCAAGCAGTAATAGACGTGTATGGATGTTTGACAGTGTTTTGATGAATTAGAACGCTACCTTATGTGTTTGAATGTTCAGATGTGTAATTAAATATGACTAGAAATATATGGCTGTTTTAGTCTTGTGTTATTTAATAGAAAGGAATATTTCACGTTAATGTGTTTGAACGAAAATGTTACAAAAGCTTCAAATGTTTAATTATTAGGTTAAAAAAAAAACTTCTATCCTTATATATATACTTCTCCCCGTTCTATTTCACTGGCACTGATGAAACTCAACACAAACAAACAGACAAATAAATAAAACCTTTGTATGAACGCAGGAAAGACAGAAAAAATATAAAAAAAAGAGAAAGGAGGTTAACTCTATAATTTCTAAGCTACAGTGGTTCCAGTGACACATATCCACAAAAGAAAGGGATCAAAAAGCTTAACAGGTAATTAGAGGGAAAGAAACACATCAGGTCAACTTCTCTAACAGCCAATTAATCCCACCACTAACTCTCGCCTCATTAAAAACAGAAAGTTACGTTGACCAAGTTAAAAAGAAGTAATTGAATTAGTAAACTTTGAGAAACACTAGAAAAAAAACTGATCTCTCTCTCTCTCTCTCTCTCTCTCTCTCTCTCTCTCTCTCTCTCTCTCTCTCTCTCTCTCTCTCTCTCTCTCTCTCTCTCTCTCTCTAGTTTATGTTCGTGTTAGTTTTTCATTATTTTTGTTATATTTTGCGTATTTTTTCATGTTTTTCTCCTCTATGTCTATTATTCTCTCTCTCTCTCTCTCTCTCTCTCTCTCTCTCTCTCTCTCTCTCTCTCTCTCTCTCTCTCTCTCTCTCTCTCTCTCTCTCTCTCTCTCTCTCTCTCAATTTCTATGCAACTATTTCCCTTTCTCTCTATTTTTCTTCTGCAGGTGCGTCAGTGTACCTGTGCGCTGCTAATTAAGGAGCGGAGGCGAAGGTAACACCGGTGTGGAATTCACTGCATGAACATTGAAGTCAAAAGGAACCAGCTGAGTGGAATCCGATGTTTTTTAAAGGGATCAGATAAGAAGAGGGAAAGTTGATTAGAGAGAGAGAGAGAGAGAGAGAGAGAGAGAGAGAGAGAGAGAGAGAGAGAGAGAGAGAGAGAGAGAGAGAGAGAGAGAGAGAGAGAGAGAGAGAGAGAGAGAGAGAGAGAGAGACGAGAGACCATTCCCACTTCCTTTTTCCTTCTCTCCTTCACTTTCCTTCCCTCCTTCTCTCCTTCCTTCCTTCCCTTTCCTTTCCTTCTTCCCTCCTCTCTCCCTTCCTCCTTCCCTCTCCTTTCCTCTCCTTCCCTGCTTCCTTCCTCCTCTCCTTCCCTTCTTTCTTCCTCCTCGCCTTCCCTCCTTCCCTTCTTTCCTCCTTCTCTCCTTCCTTCCTTCCCTTTCCTTCCCTCCTCTCTCCTTCCCTCCTTCCCTCTCCTTCCCTGCTTCCTTCCTCCTCTCCTTCCCTTCTCTCCTCCTCCTCTCCTTCCTTCCTTCCCTTCTCTCCTCTTCTCCTTCCTTCCTTCCTTCCTTCCCTCCTTCCCTCTACTTTCCACCTTCCCCCTCCTCCCCTCCTTCCTTCTCTATCCCTCCTTCCTCCTCCTCTCTACCCCTCCTCCCCCATCCCTCCCCCATCACCCGCCAACCCGCACGTGGTAAGGGTGACACACGTGCTGCCGTCACCGTCATCTGATAACTGCACGAACCCTGGCCCGTGATTGGTCCACACCTCGTTAGTGGGACATTCAGAGGGGGGAGATATAAGGACACAGGGACACAGGGACAGGATAACAAGGGCCAGGTGTCTCGATTCCTTCCTTCCTTTGCCCTTGTTTGTTGTAGGTCCTCGTAATGTTGTTAAAAGGGATCATTGTATATATGGGGGGGGGGAGGCGGTTTGTGTGTGTGGGAGGGAGGGGAGGGGAGATGAGCCGTGTGTGTGTGTGTGTGTGTGTGTGTGTGTGTGTGTGAGTCAACTTATTAGTGTAATGTGGCGAAGGAGATGTAAGTAATACGTGTGGTAGAGTGGCAAAGTGTGGTGACCAAGAAGATAGTGAATAAGTGTGGTGAGAGTGAGTGTGGTGTCAAGAAAGAGCTATACTCACCACCATTTCCACAATACACCATTTCTTTCACAATCCTGTGGTATGATTGAAGCTACATAGGTATTTATTGCTATTCTAATGCTCCTAGTGGCAGGTTAACAAGATTTCTACACGATTTCCACATTGTTAGTAGCAGAAACGCTCTTGAGAACCCGGCAAATCATTTCTGTGGCTCTGAAAATAGTGGTGAGAGAACAGAGCGTTTTCTTAGTACTGGTGATGAGGTGTGGTGATATGCAGTGATGAAGTGTGGTGATGTGTGATGAGGAGTGGTGATGAGGTGTGGTGATGAGGAGTGGTGATGAGTGTGGTGATGATGTGGTGATGAGGTGTGGTGATGAGTGTGGTGAGTGTGGTGATGAGGTGTGGTGACGAGGTGAGATGATGAGGTGTGGTGATGGGGTGTGGTGATGAGTGTGGTGATGAGGTGTGGTGAGGTGGAGCGAGGTGGAGTGGTGTGGTGTGGTGTGTGGAGCGGCAATCCATCCACCTCTCCACTAGGAAAGAAATAATGTTGTTTTGATTGTATCGTGTGGCGACGACTGATTGTGTGGAACACTCTCTCTCTCTCTCTCTCTCTCTCTCTCTCTCTCTCTCTCTCTCTCTCTCTCTCATCAGATAAGCCGACGTGATATACAGCTCACTGCCTCTAATTCGTCGTCACCACAACAGAAGGAGGAGGAGGAGGAGGAGGAGGAGGAGGAGGAGGAGGAGGAGGAGGAGGAGGAGGAGGAGGAGGAGGAGGAGGAGGAGGAGGAACAACAACAACAACAAACGCAATCTGAACACACACACACACACACACACACACACACACACACACACACACACACACACACACACCTGAGCGTAATTACCTGTATCAACACCTTACAAATTTAGCCACACAAACAATTACCTACAAAACACCGAACACCACCTGTAACATTACCTGCATAAACATCACACCAGCCTAATTAAGCTACACCTTCACACAACACACCTGTACAACACACCTGATGCTATCTAATTGAACAAACACCTGAGTAATAGCACCTGTACACACCACACCTGACTAATCACCACAACTACCTGCCCAACAAACACCTGTACTCACCGCAACACCTTTTACACCTGCACAAAAGGCCAATCTATTCATCAAACCCTCAACACAGCCGCGTCACTCCCCCTGGGGCAGTAGGCAACCCTGCAGAGTGGCGGGGAGCAGTTGGTAGCCCTGATCAAGATGGCGGTTTCAGATATCATTAAGAGAGTGTTGTGGAAGCCCTGTGCCCTCTCCAATATGGCAGTTTCTAATCAAGGTTCTCACAAAGGAGGTATTCAATTACACGATATGCGCGTCTCTATCTCTCCGGCCATCATTGCTTCCTATCCTTTCTTCCTATGATCCTATCCCAGTCCTCCTCTCTTCCTCTCGCTGCCCAATGCTCTGGTTTTACTTTGGTATGATTGGTGAGGTAATAGTGTCTTTCCTTCCTTCCTTTCTCCTTTCCTTTTTTCTTCCTTCCTTCCTTTCTTCCGATTCATTTGATCATTCTTTCATTTCTATTTTTTCTGAATGCTGTGGTTCTACTCCGGCTTGATTGGTGAGGGTTTTAGTGTCTGTCTTTCCTTCCTTCTTTCCTTCCTTCCTTTCTTTCTTCCTTCCTTTTTTTTCTATCTTCCTATTTTTTCTATCACTTTCTCATCTCTCTCTCTGCCCAATGCTCTGCTTTCACCCTGGCATGACTGGTGAAGTTCTAGTGAGTGTCTATCCTTCCTTCCTTCTATCTTTCCTTTTTTCTTCCTTCCTTCCTTCCTTCCTATCATTCTTTCATTTCTATCTCTTCTCAATGGTGTGGTTTTACTCTGGCATGATTGGTGAGGTCTTTGTGTATTTCCATCTTTCCTTCCTTCCTTCCTTCCTTTTTGTTTTTCTTTCTTCCCATTTTTTCTATCATTCTCTTATTTTTCTCACTTCCCAATGCTCTGGTTTCACTTTATATGATTGGTGAGGGTCTTAGTGTCTTTCCTTCTTCCTCTCTTCCTTCCTTCTTTCTTTTCTTCCTTCCTTCCTTTCTATTCTTATTCTTTCATTTCTCTCGGTTCTAAATGCTCTGGGTTTACTCTACATGATTGGTGAGAGTCTTCGTGTCTATCCTTCTTCCTTTCCTTCCTTCTTTTCATCCTTCCTTCCTTTCTTTCTTTCTTCCTATTCTTTCCATCGTTCTTTAATCTTTCTCGCTTCCCAATGCTCTGGTTTACTCTACATCATTAGTGAGGTTCTAGTGAGTGTCTTTCCTTCCTTCCTTCCTTCCTCCCTTCCTTCCTTCCTTCCTTCTTTTCTTTCCTTCCTTTCCTTCCTTCTTTCTATTTTTCCCATAATTCTCTCATTTTTATCGCTTCTAATCCTTTAGTTTCACTCTACATGATTGGTGAGGGTCAAGTGATTGTCCTTCCTTCCTTCCTTCCTAGTTTTCTTTTTTCTTTTCTTTCTCTCTTCCTTTCTTCCTTCATATTCTTCCCATCATTCTCTCATTTCTTTCGCTTCTAATGCTTTGGTTTCACTCTGATATGTTTTCAATAGTCATAGAAACGATTGTTGACGTTCTAGTGGTTTCTCTTCCTTCCTTCCTTCCTTCCTTCATTCATTCCCATCTTTTCCTTTTTCCTCTTTCATCCAGTAAAATCATGAAAACTCTCTTTGAAAACTGTAATTTCCTCTAAAGCCCATTAAAAGTTGATATGAGACGTTGTAGTAGTAGTAGTAGTAGTAGTAGTAGTAGTAGTAGTAGTAGTAGTAGTAGTAGTAGTAGTAGTAGTAGTAGTAGTAGCAGTAGCAGTAGTAATAGTAGTAGTAGAAGAAGAAAATAAAAAAAAAATCACTATGACACATCTCCATATTTTTTGCAGCTTTAATCATTCATCACCACATCACCATTTCCTTTCCTTCTTGCCTTCCTTTTCACTGTCTCAAGGAAGCACCAACACACTGACACAGGAGGAGGAGGAGAGGAGGAGGAGGAGGAGGAAGACAAGGAAGAAGGAAGATGAGGAGGGAAGAAAAAAGACGAAAATGGAGAGGAAGAAGACAAAGAACCTTGAAAATGCGAGAGAGAGAGAGAGAGAGAGAGAGAGAGAGAGAGAGAGAGAGAGAGAGAGAGAGAGAGAGAGAAATACAACCATAGAAAATGAACGAGCTATGGATCTAACGAAAGAGTCAGTCAGAGGAGGAGGAGGAGGAGGAGGAGGAGGAGGCGCTGCGGCGTTTATGGGGAAGCCGTTGGGCGTGAAAGTAAATCACCACGTCGTAGGAGGCCATTTATATTCCCCCGCACTGGCGCCCCCTGCGAGGTCCTGCGGGAGGCTGAGGCAAGGGCGCGTGATCTGCCTGGCGAGGAGGAGGAGGAGGAGGAGGAGGAGGAGGAGGAGGAGGAGGATAATAGGACATAGCGAGGGTTGAGGAAGGCGTGGACATATACATATATACCTACACAGGAGCACACACACACACACACACACACACACACACACACACACACACACACACACACACACACACACACACACACAGAGAGAGAGAGAGAGAGAGAGAGAGAGAGAGAGAGAGAGAGAGAGAGAGAGAGAGAGAGAGAGAGAATTATCAGCTTCATTATATCCTACCCTCCCAAACACACAAGTTAACAGGTATTGTCTCAGGTAAGGAGTCACTTATAGATGTAAGTAAGCACGTATCTACAAGGCAGTTACTTATTAATGCTTTCACTTCAGTACTTAAGACTCACTACCACTTCCCCTCAGTAACTTAAGTATTGTCTTTTATCTATGTAAGAGGGGAAAGCTGGCTAAGAGTAAGAAAGAGTAAAGAATAAATAGATAAATAAATGAAAAACAGGTCTACTTAGAATGCCAGTCCCCGTGCAGGTGTGAGAGTTTGCCAAAAGACAGAGATAAATGTCCTGAAACCTTTAGGGTAGGAAATTATTTAAGAGTGCATTTATGTAATCCTTGTATGTAATAAATGTAATCCTTAAGTGTAATCCTTCCTATTTAACATTTTGAATTAGTACTCGTGGGGGTCATTAGGATTACTAGATCTTCGTGGCTCCAACAACAACGACAACAACAACAACAACAACACAGACAACAATAGCAACAACAACAACAACAACAACAAACAACAACAGCAGCAACAACAACAACAACAACAACAACAACAACAACAACAACAACAACAACAACAACAACAACAACAACAACAACAACAACAACAACAACAACAACAATAACAACAACAATTATTGCTTAACATCAGAGAAAGGGTTATATTTTTATTAATCCTTTCCTCGCCTTGTTATTTTCATCGTATATTTGTAAAGGAGTGTAATCTGTTTTCTTTATTATTTCAGTCTTCACTTTGGTTCAATAAAAGATTACTGATTATTTTCGTTTCTTTTCTTTTTACTTTTTCTTTTTCTCGTCACTTCAATCCTGCATTTCTTATTAGTTCCTTCATTATTTTCTTTCCTCTTTACTTTTTTCCTTTCCTCGTCACTTCAATCCAGTTTTTTTGTCATTTTCTCTATTATTTTCTTTCTTTTTTTACCTTTTTTCTTTTCTTTTCACTTCAATCCTACATTTCTTATCAGTTCTTCCATAATTTCCTTTCTTTTTTACTTTTTTCTTTTCCCGTCACTTCATATTCCGCTTTTCTTGTCAATTCCTCTATTATTATAATCTTTTTTTTTTACTGTTTTTCTTTATTTCGTTAATTCAACCCTGCATTTCTTATCAATTTCCCGATTTTTTTAATTTTAATTTTTCCTTTTCTCGTCACTTCAATCCTTTACTTCTTATCAATTCCCCCTTTATCATCTATCACAACATAATACATCTACTCTTTGCATTCTACGTATTCCCTTATTCTCTATCTCCTCTTATCACTATTATCTATCACAATATACTTCTCTTAATCTCACCGTACATTTTTCCTTCTACCAATCTCATCATCATTACTTTCTCCCTCTGTCTCTTCTTTTCTCTTAATGTGAGCGAGGTGTCCCAATGAAAACAATTATATAAGGTCACTGAATCTATTAAACCAGTCAAGGGAAGGAGGAAGAGGGGATTGGATTCTTTATATTGACTCACTTATGGTATCTCAGTCCTCTCTGGTTTCGTAAAGATTTTATTTTGTTTTCTATTTTTTTTTTTTTTTTTGTTATGAGGGAGAGGAAGGGAGAGAGGAGAGAGGGAGACATGCAAAAAAATCATACGCCACCACTTGCAGCATCCTCTCCTCTCCCTCTCCCTCTCTCTCTCTCTCTCTCTCTCTCGAACACCCGGCGACAGACAATACAT
Source organism: Portunus trituberculatus (assembly GCF_017591435.1). NCBI lineage: Eukaryota > Metazoa > Arthropoda > Malacostraca > Decapoda > Portunidae > Portunus > Portunus trituberculatus. The sequence goes on from NC_059267.1 coordinate 6,292,926, forward strand.
TAGAGACACAGGGCGGCAGGCGGCATCTGTTACTGTCCCTGCGAACCCTCCTTCAGATAATTGTGGCTAGGAGGAGGAGGAGGAAGGAGGAGGAAGAGGAGGAAGAGGAGTGATTTATTTCCAGCGGCTGAGTCATGGCGTCGCAGTGAGTCCCGCCTTCTTATCTCTCTTCGTGAATCGCCAGCCCTTCTCTTGCTAATTAATCAGGTATCAGACCCAGGCACTCACCACCACCACCACCACCACCACCACTTAATACACACCGTGGCAACTCATCCCCCGCACCTATCAGCACATTCCTGCCTCTACCTGCGTCTTTCATCCAATCACAGCCCGAATCGAAGCTACCTGAAAGTGCTGGCCAATAGGGAATGGGTGTGGCTCTCTAGCTCCGCCTCTTGTGTTTCCCGCGCTGCAGTGACGTCTGGTGGCAGGAAGGGGAAGCTTGCGTGTCTTCTCAGGGTTGTATGTGAGCGGCGAGATGTCAAGAGTTAATCCCTTCACTACTGGGACGCATTTTTACCTTAGTTTTTGTGTGTGATTAGATGTTTTTATTGATATTGTGAAGGATCTATGGAGCTCAGATTAATGGTCAGTCTTCACTATTTTTAATCCCCCATATAAGTTTCTGAATCTGTGTAGAATTAGAATAGTTAGCAGAATGAATATGGAAACGTGTCCTGGTACTGAAGGGGTTAAGCTCGCTGTGCAGGTTAACCCATTCAGTAGCATGACGCTTTTTTATACTCATTCTGGTTACTGTTTGGTGATTTTCTACAGCCTCAGAAACTTATGTGGGATTAAAACAATGAAAACTCTAGCCATTAATCTTCTGACCTCCATAGACCCTTCGTAATGTGAGTAAAATCGTTTAATCACAAACAAAACTCAAGGTAGAAATGTGTCTAAGAACTGAAGGGGTTGAGTTCTAAGAAAGGATAACGCTCGCTTATAGAACTAAACATATACGAATGCTGTGTTTCATTACCTGGATGTTCATGCTTCATTACTCTTTGTATTCATTCATTTATACATTTTGCTTTTGTTTTCCTCACATACGAACGATAAATAAAATCTCCAGATCATTTCTCCACTATGATTCACAAGATACCAGAAATCAGCTTAAATTAATGGAGGAGAATATTAACTGAAATCCACTTGACTTACCTGTACTTCCTCACTTCCTTCCACCTGTCGCTCTCACCTGAACCACGGGCCACTCACCTGCAGGAGAGGAACACAGGTAATGCAGAGGAAATAGTAGAACCTGGAACAAAAGAGAAGGAAATAACAGAGAGAGAGAGAGAGAGAGAGAGAGAGAGAGAGAGAGAGAGAGAGAGAGAGAAAATTACATTATCTCACTAACATATTTAAAGCAAAAACACGGACAATATTTTCTCTACGTGTGTGTGTGTGTGTGTGTGTGTGTGTGTGTGTGTGTGTGTGTGTGTGTGTGTGTGTGTGTGTGTGTGTGTTAAACAGTGGCACATGTGTTGCTTCCGGTGCCATTTCCCCTCACTAATTTGAGCTAATTAAGAGGTCAGTGAGGGGAAGGTGTGAGGGTCAGAGAGAGGGAGAGGGAGAGGGAGAGGGAGAGGGAGAGGGAGAGAGAGAGAGAGGGAGAGGAAGAGAAGTGTCACTCAAAATAGGGAATAAAATAACAGGAAATTAGTTCGTCTCTCTCTCTCTCTCTCTCTCTCTCTCTCTCTCTCTCTCTCTCTCTCTCTCTCTCTCTCTCTCTCTCTCTCTCCTTCAATTCTTTCACCATAGCCCCATTTTGGAACCTTTAATGTGGGAAGGGAGGGACGGGAGGGGTAGGGGTTGGGAGGGAGGGGGGAGGAGGGGTGAGGTCACGGCCTATTAGTAAAGGGAGCTGTCACGTGACCCAGGATGACCCGACATGTGCCCTCTGTCTCCCTGTGTGTGTGTCAAGGGAAGTGTGAAGTGTTTAGAGAGAGAGAGAGAGAGAGAGAGAGAGAGAGAGAGAGAGAGAGAGAGGTGTCAGTCATGCATTTATTTATTTATTCACTCACTCTCTTACTCACTTTAACTATTTACATCTCCCTTCCTCTCTCTCTCTCTCTCTCTCTCTCTCTCTCTCTCTCTCTCTCTCTTTCCTTCCTACCGTCACCTCTGTACTAATAATTCTTGTGTGTGTGTGTGTGTGTGTGTGTGTGTGTGTGTGTGTGTGTGTGTGTGTGTGTGTGTGTGTGTGTGTGTGTGTGTGTGTGTGTGTGTTTTGACCTTTGACCCCGATGTGACCTGCCGCGTGTCACTATACTCATTTGACCTCACCCTCCATTTGCTCTTTTTTCTTTTCTTTCTTTTCTTTCTTTTTCTCTTTCTTAGGTCTTGTTTTTCTTGTTCTTTTCTATTTTTCTTTACTCCTTTTCCTCATTTCTTCTTTCATTATTTTCTTTCTTTTCTTCTTATCTTGTTTTCTTTACTTTTGTTGGTCTTTTCTTCGTTTCTTTCTTTTTTTTCCTTATTCCTTCTTTCTTCCTATTTTTTTCTTTTTTCCTTTTTTTGTGTTCCCTTTAATATTTTTCCTCCTATCTCCTTTTCTTCTTTTTTTTATTTCTTCCACTTTCATTGCATCATTTTTATCATCTTTTCCTCTTCCTCTTCATAATCTTTCATTTCTATTCCTTGTAGTTCTTCTTTTTTTGTCCTTTCCTATATTTTTCCCCTCTTTCTTTCCTCTTTTTCCTCTTTTTTCCATTCTCTTATTTCCCATCTTTATCACCAATTTCTCTTTATCTACTATCTTTATCGTTAATTCCTCTTTCTCATTACTTTCCTTCATTTTTTTTGTATTTTTCTGTATTTTCCCTCTCTTCTATCTCCCATTCTCTTTTTTTCCCACTTCTCCACATTTATCTATCATTATCATCGTCTATTTCTTACAGTTCTTCTTTCTTTTGTCTATTCTTTTATTTCTTCCCTCTTCTATCTCCTTTTATCTTTTTTTCTCCCTTTTCTACTTTTATCTATCATTCTTATCATCTATTCCTCTTCCTCTTCATAATCTTACATAACATTTGCTTAGTTTTCCTTCCTCTTTCTTTTATTTTGTTTTCCCCTCTTTTATCACATTTTTCTTTCTATTTTTTCTTTCCCTCATTCATCTCACATTTCATCATCAATTCCTTCTTTCTCTTGTTTTTTTATTCCTTACATTTTTCCTTTCTTTTTATTTTTTTTTATTTTTCCCCTCTTCTCTCCCCTTTCCTCTTTTCATCCTACTTCTTCCACTCTTTTGTCTACCATTCTTGTCGTCTCTTCCTCTTTCCCCTCATAATTATCCATCTCTTTTCCTCTCTTCCATCCTTCCTTCCTTCCTTCTAGTATTTTTCCCTCATTCTTTCCTTCCTTTGTTTTTTCCCTCTTTCCTTCCTTCTTCTGTTTCTCCCCTCATTCCTTCCTTCCTCCTGCTTTTCCCCTCCTTCCTTCCTTCCTTCCTTTGTTTTTTTTTTCCTCATTCCTTCCTTCCTCCTGCTTTTCCCTCATTCTTTCCTTCTATTCTACCCCTCATTCCTTCCTTCCTTCCTTCTGTCTTTCCCTTCTTTCCTTCACCCCTCTGCTTTCCCCTCATTCCTTCCTTGCTCTGTTTTTCCCCTCATTCCTTCCTTCCTTCTCCTCCTTTTTTCCTTATTTCCCCTTTTGTATTTTGAGACGGAAAGGAAACAGCCATGAATCTCTCTCACTCCCCTCTCACAACCTGCTTCTAATTACACTCGCTCTCTCTCTCTCTCTCTCTCTCTCTCTCTCTCTCTCTCTCTCTCTCGTCTGGTCATTCCGTCACTTCTTCCTTCTCATATTCCTTTATGTTCAATTTTATTTCTATTTGTTTTGTATTTTCTTCTTCTTCTTCTTCTTCTTCTTCTTCTTCTTCTTCTTCTTCTTCCTTCTTGCTCTCTATATTCTTTCTTCTCTTCTTTCTTCTCCTGTTTCTATACTTTTAATTCATTTTCCTTCCAATTCTGTTTGTTTTGCTTTCTTCTTCTTTCTTCTTCCTCATTTTATTCCTTTTCCTCCTCGTCCTCTTCCTATTCTTCCTTCTCTTCAACTTCCTCCTTCTCCTGTTTCTATACTTTTAATTCACTTTCCTTCCAATTCTTTTTGCTTTGCTTTCTTCTTTTCTTCTTCTTCTTCCTCCTCCTTCTCCACTTTAGGGTAAGACCACCAGGGGTCGTGAGTGCCACTATAACGACTTGACGACCACACGACCCCAAACACTGACCAGCCTCCTCCTCTTCCTCCTCCTCCTCCTCCTCCAGGTCGGCTCTCTTTGCTGGGAGGAAGGTGACGAAGGAACCACCTCCTTGGCACGACTTAACGACTCTGGTTCACCGCCGTGTGTGTGTGTGTGTGTGTGTGTGTGTGTGTGTGTGTGTGTGTGTGTGTGTGTGTGTGTGTGTGTGTGTGTGTGGACGGAAGCGGTCAGTAACACAAGAGGCGAGGGCTTTGTGAGTTATGTATGTAGTAGATCTCTCTCTCTCTCTCTCTCTCTCTCTCTCTCTCTCTCTCTCTCTCTCTCTCTCTCTCTCTCTCTCTCTTCTTTATTATTACTATTATTGATACTATTAACCTGTAAACTGCACGATAGGATTTCACAGTAATATTGTTATTATTATTATTATTATTATCATTATTATCATTATCATTATTATTATTATTATCATTACTATTGTTATTATTATTGTCCTTATTATCACTTTCATTATCATTGTTATCACTATTACTGTTGCTGTCATTATTTAGTACCACACATTACCTTTATTATTGTTTTGTTATTATTGGTGTTAATTGTGTTATATTCGTGACTGTCCTAGCAAACCAGCAGAGCACCGCGGCCACAGGGAGACACCACCTCAATGGACATGATGCGTAATTATAACATCAATTGGGCACATGTTGTTTTTGTCTATAATAAACAATCTCTCTCTCTCTCTCTCTCTCTCTCTCTCTCTCTCTCTCTCTCTCTCATAAATACTATCCCTCCTTATTCCTTTTCATCACATCCTTCTCCTCCTCATCATCACTTCCTTCTCCTCCTCTTCCTCCTCCTCGTCCTCCTCCTCCTCCTCCTCCTCCTCCTCCTCCTCCTCCTCCTCTGAAAGTATCGTCTGTCTCTCCTCATCACTTAACGACGATTAGGCAAGGAGAAAAAAGAGAAAGAGAAAGAGAGAGTGTGACCAGCTTCCTCCCGCCGCGGCCGAGGGAGAGCCGCGGCGATGAAGGGCAGCAGGGGGCTCAGGTGGCACTGTGGAGCCGCCCAGTGCCTGTTGCGAGTCTGTCATCCCCTGAGCAGCCCCTCCAGTCACCGCTAACCACCGCTAACCTAACCTAACCTAACCTATAGAACTTGTTAACTTATCCAACTTATAATCTTATTTTTTACTTTTGTTATTTGAACCTAACGTAACCTAACTTAATTTAACAACCTAACCTAACCTAACTTAACCTAACCTAATCTAACCTAACCTAACCTAACCTAACTTAACCTAACCTAACTTAACCTATCCTAACCTATATTTAACCTAACTTAACCTAACCTAATCTAACCTAACCTAACCTAACTTAACCTATCCTAACCTATATTTAACCTAACCTATCTTAACCTAACCTAACCTATACCTAACCTAACTTAACCTATCCTAACCTGACCTAACTTAACCTAACTTACCCTTCAGTACAGAACATAGGAAAACATACATAAACACTCAACATTAATACCTCTCATTATTATTTCGACTTACCCTCATCCGTGTGTGTGTGTGTGTGTGTGTGTGTGTGTGTGTGTGTGTGTGTGTGTGTGTGTGTGTGTGTGTGTGTGTGTGTGTGTGTGTGTGTGTGTGTGTGTGTGTGTGTGTGTGTGTGTGTGTGTGTGTGTGTGTGTGTGTGTTGTTGTGAGTCCAGTGAACACCCTCGTCCCTCTTTCGGCCTTTGTGTTTCGCTGCACAATAAGTTTTCTTTCTTTGACTTCTCTCCCACCCACTGTATAGTCCATCTCTCTCTCTCTCTCTCTCTCTCTCTCTCTCTCTCTCTCTCTCTCTCTCTCTCTCTCTCTCTCTCTCTCTCTCCTACATACTGATTTTCTTATATTTCCTTCACTTCCTTCCATTTACGTATACTGACCAGACACCTCCTCCTCCTCCTCCTCCTCCTCCTCCTCCTCCTCTTCTTCCATTCCTACACACACTCCTTCATTTCCTTACCTACCCTTCCATTTTTTCTTTTCTTTTTAAAATCTCTCCATTTCTCACAGCTTCATCCTTCCCTCCACCTCACTCCCTCCACTTCCTATCAAAATGTCTCTCCACAACTCAACTCCACACTTAAATTCAGCTTCTTTTTACTCCACTTGAGTTCCTTCCACCTACACCATCACACCACACAACACCACAACAATACATCCCTTGTTTCATCCCACCTATATTCCCATCCCTCGCTCCATCCCACAACCCACCACAACACTACACAACACCACACAACACCACACAACACAACACCACATCGAAATACACCTTCTTTTTCTCTATTTCTTTTCCTTCCACGTACACTGCCTTCCCATCACGTCCTCCCTCACTTCTGACTTCCCACAACACCACACAACACCACACAACACCACCACATCGAAATACACCTTCTTTCCTCTAATTCTTTTTCCTCCACCTACACTGCCTTCCCATCACGCCCTCCCTCACTTCTGACTTCCCACAACACCACACAACACCACACAACACCACACCACATCGAAATACACCTTCTTTCCCTCTAATTCTTTTCCTCCACCTACACTGCCTTCCCATCACGCCCTCCTCACTTCACACAACACCACACCACATCGAAATACACCTTCTTTCCCTCTAATTCCTTTCCTTCCACCTACACTGCCTTCCCATCACGCCCTCCCTCACTTCTGACTTCCCACAACCCACCACAACACCACACAACACCACACAACACCACACACACTTTTTTTCCGCCGTGCCATTGTCAGTCACTGGGAGGTTCGGGGCCCGGGAGCGAGTCTTCTATAATTGAGCATAGACCCCTCCACTTTTCCACGCCCGTCAATATTTCCTATTATTGACTTCACGACAACTAGACAATCATTGGACGGGGTTCCCTTTCTGGCGCGTCCCCTCCCCCCGGCTATTATCCTTAGCCAAAGACATTCCTTTACATCGATTTTGCCTCTCTTGTTCCTATTACCATATGCTGTGAGAGAGAGAGCGAGAGAGAGAGAGAGAGAGAGAGAGAGAGAGAGAGAGAGAGAGAGAGAAGGGCGGGGTGAAGCACAGGATATGAAAGAAGAGAAAATTGCAAAAGAGAGAGAGAGAGAGAGAGAGAGAGAGAGAGAGAGAGAGAGAGAGAGAGAGAGAGAGAAGCACATACACACATACAACTTGAAAGATCCTACGTGGCGCGAGTCCTGGGAGAGCTGAAGAGGGAGAGGTGAGAGAGAGGGAGAGTGAGAGGGAGGGGGCGTTGGGGGTCGTAGGAATGCACGAAGGGCACAACCAAACTGAGGATTTATTTTTTCCATTGTTTTTGTTAAATTAACCGAAAATTGATTCACAAACTCTGAATACGCCGCGCCGCACCTTTTGTTCCTCCACCCTCACACCTGCGCTCTCTCTCTCTCTCTCTCTCTCTCTCTCTCTCTCTCTCTCGAACTTTTATCTTCCTTCCTTCCTTCGGTTCTTTTCTTCTTTCTTATTTGTGTTCTTGTTTCTCTCTCTCTCTCTCTCTCTCTCTCTCTCTCTCTCTCTCTCTCTCTCTCTCTCTCTCTCTCTCTCTCTCTCTCAAGTGCTTTCCTTAACCTGTTGTTCTTGTTCATGTCTCTCTCTCTCTCTCTCTCTCTCTCTCTCTCTCTCTCTCTCTCTCTTTCTGGTTTGTGAAGTAAGAGGGAGTGAGAGAGTAGCAGCATCATTATTACCTTCATCATCACTCTCATTATTTTCAACTTCGTCATCATCGTCATCATTATCTTTATCTATCTTTCATTTCCTTCGTCAGATCAAAATAAAGGTCTTTTTCTCATCTTTTTCTTACCTTTCTTCTTCTCCGTGTTTTCTTTTTTTTTTTCTCTTTTTATTCCAGTTTTTTCTTTATCCTTTCCTCTTTTCTCATCGTATTTTTCCTCTTCTCTGTCTTCCTTCCCTCCTTCCTTCTTTTCTCCTTCATTTTTTCCTTTTTCTCTCTGGTTTCACTCTTGCATTACTCTCTCTCTCTCTCTCTCTCTCTCTCTCTCTCTCTCTCTCTCTCTCTCTCTCTCTCGTGCTTATCCTTCATTTCTCTATAGGATGCTCCACCTTCCTTCACTTCCTATCCTTCACTCTCCTTCCAGTCCTATCATATCCTCCTTCACTCTCCTTTAGTATCCTTCACACTGCTTCACACTCCTTCATCGTCCTCTAGAACCCTTCAAACTCATTCATTATCCTTCAAATCGTATCATACCCTCCTTCAGGACCCTTCACAGTCACACAAGAGTCCTCATACTCACCAGCACTCCTTCAAAGTCCTTCAGAATCCTTCACACTTACATAGACTCTCCTTCAAACTCCATAATTCCTCTTACATACTCTTAGATCCTCCTTAACACACTCCAATCATCCTTTTACACTCTTTAAACCCTCCTTCATACTCTTAGATCCTCCGTCACACTTCTTTATCCCTCCTTCACATTCTAAGATCCTCCTTCATACTCTTAGATTCTCTTTCATACTCTTTAAATCCTCCTTCCCATTCTCTAAATCCTCCTTCACACTTTCTAAATCCTCCTTCACACTGTTAGATCCTCCTTCACAATGTAATCCTCCTTCACAATCTTAGATCCTCCTTCACACTCTCTAAATCCTCCTCCACACTATTAGATCCTCCTCGATATTCTCTAAATTCTCCTTCGCAGTCTCTAAATCCTCCTTCACACTCTTAGATCCTCCTTCACACTCTTAGATCCTCCTTCAACACTCCTTAATCCCTTCTTCACACTCTCAGATCCTCCTTCCAACACTATAATCACACTTTCTAAATCCTCCTTCACACACTCTAATCCTCCTTCAGCACTCCTTAATCCCTTCCTCACACTCTTAGATCCTCCTTCAAATTCCTTTACGAAGCATTGGACTCATTAAAAATCCCTCCACACTCCTACAATATCCTACTTGAAAGAGTCCTACAGGATACGCCAAATTTTCGTGCCTGTAGTAGAAAGTTAGAAGGAACACTAATAAATAATAGAAAAAAAAAGTGATATTCTCGGAAGCAAATAAATAAATAAATAAATAAAATAGATAAATGAATAAAATAAAATAAATCGAAACTATAAGAAAGAGATACGATACAATAAAAAAAAAATGGATAAATAAGTAGTGTGGTTGTAGGAAATATAACGTTCACTTAAAGAAACACTACGGTGGATTAAAATGATATACAGTAGTGGGAAATTCAACGTACGATACTTGAGGGAACGCGTACGAAAGCGCTGCGCAGTGAATCCAAAACAAAGATACGATGAGTCGGAATGGAAAGATATAGGACCATACTAAGAAACGCCCTGCTCTCTCACCGCGACTGTTTTCCAAGGCTACAAAGATGATTACCGGAGTTTTCAAGAGTTTCTCCAATTATTAATGCAGAAATTTTGTCACTCTGCCTCTAGAACCGCGAAAACAAATTAAAAACACTTTGCTTTCTCAACACGACTATTTTCCAACGCCACAGAGATAAACAGCGAGGTTTTCAAGTGTTTTATCAGTTAATAATGTAGATATTTTGTCATTCTACCTCTAGAACCGTAAACACACCTTAAAAACTCGTCAATTTCAATAAACTCTCTTGAAATAGTGGTGGAGCACAGAAGTGTTTGATAATACGTGCCATATACACACGTTCGACACTTTTGAATCTAGTGTACGATAGCAAGATAAGATGCAACCACAGCGTGTATGATAATTTACACTCTTCTGATTAAATAACAACAGTAAAACCCGTATTCTGAAACACTCCGCTCTCTCTCTCTCTCTCTCTCTCTCTCTCTCTCATCACGAATATTTCCAAGAGCCAAAGAAATCATTATCCCGGTTCTAAAGATTGTTTCCTTTATCGATAATGTCTAAATGTTGTTAATCTGCTACTAGAATTGTTAGCCGCTTCAGTACCGTGCATAACACATTCTCACATTATTTTATTCTGCTTACTATTTGGTGATTTCACACAGCTTCAGAAACTTATGTAACTGATTAGAATAGTAAAAAGGCTGGCCATTAATCTTCTGACCTCCATAGACCCTTCCTAATGTCACTAATATCGTCTAATCACACCCAAAACTTAAGGTAAAAATGAGTTGCAGTACTGAAGAGGGTAAAATGTCCTTAAAAACCTGCGTCACTTCAAGTAGAGCCTTTATAATTAGAGGTGAGGTACAAAGGTGTCTCAAAATATAATCCTAAAAGCAACGCCAGCGATGATCAAGAGGAATGCAAGAGGAATGAATCTTTATAACCACACAAATCACAACGACAACGCTTCTCTTCCTCCTCTTCCTCTTTCTCTTTGACTCTCTCCTCTCTCACTCACTCTCTTGTCCATGCCTTTGTGTCTCCCGCTTCTCCCTCTCTCGCCTCTCCCTCTCCCACTCTCCCTCTCCCTCTCCCGGGTATTCTTCTCTCCAGTTCATTATTATTTCCTCTCCCTCCCTCATTCTCCTTTTCTTGTCCTCTCAGTCTTTTATTTGCATTCTTCACCCTCAGAATTCCCATGATGCATTGCTGTCACTCTCCACCAGTTTTGGACAGAAAATTTGTTCCTTCTTGTCCTCCTGTCTGTCTGTTTGTCTGTCTGTCTGTCTGACCATCTTTCCGTGAGTGTGTTTGTATGTCTGTCTCCTCTTCCTGTCAGATTTTATAGGGTAAAGGAGAGAATGATTAGTGTGTGTGTGTGTGTGTGTGTGTGTGTGTGTGTGTTGTGTGTGTGTGTGTGTGTGTGTGTGTACACACACACACACACACACACACACACACACACACACACACACACACACACACACACACACACACACACACAGAGAAAAAAGAAAAAAACAGAAACACACACATTCACACACACAAACTAAAAGAAAAAGAAAAAAAAGATGAAAAAAAGACAAACAGGCAAACACACACATACATACATACAGACAGACAGACGGACAGACAAATAGGCAAGCTCACACAAAAGGACACTCGTTCCTACACAAGCTTCCGTCCCTCTTCAAGTGTAATTGGGCAGTTAACTCACAAGACTCTTAACTGCCTGGCTCCTCTTGATTCTCTTGATTCTGTGGCGGGAAGTTAATTTGATCATGCTGTGTTTGAGGAAGTTACCCATGCATCTTGCCCTCCCCTCTATCTCTCTCTCTCTCTCTCTCTCTCTCTCTCTCTCTCTGGTTTGCTTTTCTCTATTTTAATTTTGTTTTTCTTTTTTTTATTTCGTTAGAGAGAGAGAGAGAGAGAGAGAGAGAGAGAGAGAGAGAGAGAGAGAGAGAGAGATGAGACAGACAGACAGACAGACAGACAGACAGACAGACAGACAGACAGACAGACACACACACACACACACACACACACACACACACACACACACACACACACACACACGCCAATTAAAAAAAAAAGCTAACAACACGACCCCATCACCCCATCACCACCCCATCACCTCGTCACCACCACCACCACCACCACCATTAGCCACAATATCGTGTCATCACCATAATGGGTGGTGAATGAGCCGCCCCGCCGCCGCAGCCACTCAAAGGTCCTTCAGCCTCAGGAGTGCCCCGTGCGGACATCCTGCGTGGGGGGGAGGGAGTCCTAAGGGTCCTACGGCGGTTCCTTCTTCCCTCTTGACGCCTCGTGACTGTTGGGGTCTTTTGGCGGGGCAAGGCAGGGTGGGGCGGGGCGGGGCAAGGCGGGACGGGGCAAGGCGGGGGTGATAAGAGGAGACGAAATTTTTGGTGGTCTGTGTGTGTGTGTGTGTGTGTGTGTGTGTGTGTGTGTGTGTGTGTGTGTGTGTGTCTGTCTGTCTCTGTCTATCCGTGTGTGTGTGTGTGTCTGTGTGTGTGTTGTGTGTGTGTGTGTGTGTCTATCTATCCGTATGTGTGTGTGTGTGTGTGTGTGTGTGTGTGTGTAATTCACTGTTTGATCTGCTGCAGTCTCTGACGAGACAGCCAGACATTACCCTACGGAACGAGCTCAGAGCTCATTATTTCCGATCTTGGGATAGGCCTGAGACCAGGCACACACCACACACCGGGACAACAAGGTCACAACTCCTCAATTTACATCCCGTACCTACTCACTGCTAGGTGAACAGCACCTACACGTCAAAGGAGACACACCCAAATATCTCCACCCGGCCGGGGAATCGAACCCCGGTCATCTGGCTTGTGAAGCCAGCGCTCTAACCTCTGAGCTACCGGGCCGTGTGTGTGTGTGTGTGTGTGTGTGTGTGTGTGTGTGTGTGTGTGTGTGTGTCTGTCTGTCTCTGTCTATCCGTGTGTGTGTGTGTGTGTGTGTGTGTGTGTGTGTGTGTGTGTGTGTGTGTGTGTGTGTGTGTGTGTCTCTGTCTATCCGTGTGTGTGTGTGTGTGTGTGTCTCTGTCTGTCTCTGTCTATCCGTGTGTGTGTGTGTGTCTGTCTGTCTCTGTCTATCCGTGTGTGTGTGTGTGTGTGTGTGTGTGTGTGTGTGTGTGTGTGTGTCTGTCTGTCTGTCTCTGTCTATCTGTGTGTGTGTGTGTGTGTGTGTGTGTGTGTGTGTGTGTGTGTGTGTGTGTGTGTGTGTGTGTCTGTCTGTCTGTGTCTATCTGTGTGTGTGTGTGTGTGTGTGTGTGTGTGTGTGTGTGTGTGTGTGTGTGTGTGTGTCTATCTATCTGTGTGTGTGTTTCACTGTTTGATCTGCTGCAGTCTCTGACGAGACAGCCAGACGTTACCCTACGGAACGAGCTCAGAGCTCATTATTTCCGATCTTGGGATAGGCCTGAGACCAGGCACACCACACACCGGGACAACAAGGTCACAACTCCTCGATTTACATCCCGTACCTACTCACTGCTAGGTGAACAGCACCTACACGTCAAAGGAGACACACCCAAATATCTCCACCCGGCCGGGGAATCGAACCCCGGTCCTCTGGCTGTGTGTGTGTGTGTGTGTGTGTGTGTGTGTGTGTGTGTGTGTGTGTGTGTGTGTGTGTGTGTGTGTGTCTGTTTCTCTGTCTATCTGTGTGTGTGTGTGTGTGTGTGTGTGTGTGTGTGTGTGTGTGTGTGTGTGTGTGTGTGTGTGTGTGTGTGTGTGTGTGTCTGTCTATCTAACTCTGTCTATCTCTGTGTGTGTGTGTGTGTGTGTGTGTGTGTGTGTGTGTGTGTGTGTGTGTGTGTGTGTGTCTGCCTGTCTCTGTCTATCCGTGTGTGTGTGTGTGTGTGTGTGTGTGTGTGTGTGTGTGTGTGTGTGTGTGTGTGTGTGTGTGTGTGTGTGTGTGTGTGTGTGTTTCATTTGCCTGTCTGTCTGTCTGTTTGTCAGTTTTTATATACCATCAACTTTGCACATATCTGAACTTTCTTTCTCTCTCTCTCTCTCTCTCTCTCTCTCTCTCTCTCTCTGTAGTAAAGTTATTGACATCATTACCGGAACATGGCGCCGGAAATGTCTCGTCTCTCGTACACCGGAGAGTCATCAATATTGCCTCACCTGCCCCTCGCTCACCTCACCCACGGACACACAACCACGGACACGGACATGCAATAAGGACACAGACACGCAATAAGGACACACGCACTAAGGACACCGACGCAATAAGGACACACA
>NC_059267.1:6326780-6336780 GCF_017591435.1 Portunus trituberculatus
GAAGAAGAAAAAGAATAAGAAAAGAAGAAGAAGAAGAAGAAGAAGAAGAAGAAGAAGAAGAAGAAGAAGAAGAAGAAGAAGAAGAAGAAGAAGAAGAAGAAGAAGAAGAAGAAGAAGAAGAAGAAGAACGAGAAGAACAAGAACAAGAACAAGAAGAAAGAAGAACAAGAGAGAGAGAGAGAGAGAGAGAGAGAGAGAGAGAGAGAGAGAGAGAGAGAGAGAGAGAGAGAGAGAGAGAGAGAGAGAGAGAGAGAGAGGCGTGGGTGATCATCTCCTTGGCTACGGTTCACCCTCAAAAGGAACAGTTTGAACTCTCACTCCTGATCTAACAATGGCGCTCCTCTCACCGCGGCCCTCCCACACAAAGACCTCTTCTGGACCCACAAAGCGCCACAATACGCCACAATACGCCTCCAAGGACCCTTTTCTCGCGGAGTTTGGCGTCACCTCAATGATGGCGAGAGAGATGAATTTCAGTCCTCAGAGAAGTAGATTACAGTCTGTTTGTGGAGAGAGAGAGAGAGAGAGAGAGAGAGAGAGAGAGAGAGAGAGAGAGAGAGAGAGAGAATGCGTGGAGAATTGCTATGTATTCAGAAACGCTTAGCTCTCTCACCACGACTATTTTCCAAAGCCACAGAGATGATTAGCGGGGTTTACAAGTGTTTCTCCATTAAATAATGAAAAAATCTTGTCACTCTGCCTCTAGAACTATAGAAACTTGCTTAAAAATGCTTTGCTCTCTCTCACGACTATTTTCCAAGGCCAGAAAGACGAGTAGCTGAGTTTTCAAGAGTGTTTCTCCAATCAATAATGTACAAATTTTGTCACTGCCTCTACAACCATAAAAATTTGCTTAAAAATATTTTGCTCTCTTGTCACGACTATTTTCCAAGGTCACAAAGATGATTAGCGGGATGTTACAAGAGTATTTCTTTAATTAATAATGTAAAAATCTTGTCAATCTGTCCCAAGAACCGTACACCACACTAAAAAATGCTTGCTATTTTCCAAGGCCACAAAGATGATTAGCGAGTTTTCAAGAGTGTTTCTCCAGTTAATAAATTAGAAATCTTGTCACTTTGCACACTTCAAAACGCTTAGCTCTCTCAACACGACTAACTTGAAAACCTCGAGTAAACTTCAACAAAGCGGTGAAGCACAGAAGAGTGAGAATACGAGCACTGACTGATTTGTTTTATTTTTATTTCATGTTTTTTTTTTCTTTTATCCCTCAAGATTTCTACGATATGAACATGAGAAACAGTCTTAATCTAACTATCTGTCTCATTGGAAAACAGTCGTAGAGAGAGAGAGAGAGAGAGAGAGAGAGAGAGAGAGAGAGAGAGAGAGAGAGAGAGAGAGAGACTGGCTCGTATTCTCAAACACTTCTATGCTTCACCTCTCCTATTTCAACAAGCTTTATCTAAATTAACAAGGGTTTTAAGGATCTTTTTTTATAGTTTTTAGAGGCAGTAGTGACAAGAATTTTACATTATCAACTAGAGAAACACTTGAAAATCCCGCTAATTATCTCTGTGGCCTTGGAAAACAGTCGCGGAGAGAGAGAGAGAGAGAGAGAGAGAGAGAGAGAGAGAGAGAGAGAGAGAGAGAGAGTTTGTTTACATCCCATAACACTAATAATAAATGTTGATCCTTACCTTTTTATTCAAGATCCTTACGTTTCCCAGCGCTTATCTTGTCACAGCGCCTATATATGTTCCCTGGTGTTCATTCCTCACTATTTTCTTGCTGTGCTGTGCTGTTCCGCGCTAAAACAAAGGAATATTTTGGTTCTACGTGTCAGGAAGGCTCACACGTGCCCCTGATCAGCTGATGGCCGGAAGCAATGATCCCAGCTTGTCTGGAGTCACATAATAAAAGTGTATTCTTTATCTGCTGGTTTTATGATCCTCCTAATGATAAAATATAACGTCATAAATTCCAATAGCAATAATACTAATCTATTTTCTCTGTATAGCTTGAATTTTATAAGTATAGGATAGGCGAAGGGAATTGGAACACATGAAACTAGTATGCAATGTTATCTTTTAGTTTTCTCCATCTTCTAATATTAAAAGAATAATTTTTAATACAATTATATCTTAAAAGTACTAATAACAGTCTATCGACGTATATATGACAAGTTTTTAATGCATTACCATATTAACAAGTACACTTTTTATCTCGTATACACACTTTTAGCACCTATTTCACAATTATATAAACTTTTAAAACATACTAGTTTTTTCTTAAGGCACTACAACTACATTTCTTGCTATAACAATCCTTTATAACTTAATTTTATAAGTACAAAAAGATATAGAATGAAATGCAGGACAGCGTATTGGAACGCAGCTGACGTCACTGACACTAAGCCATGTGTTTCCCTAGTTATGTGTGTGTCCGTGTCCCGCTCCCTCATTAACCAGCGAGTATTTCCCTTCTCCGACCACCTGTGAGAGTGTGAGTGCCTGGAGATCTTGGCCCGTGGTGCTGCTGGGTGTTGGTCTGCCTGTGTTGGAGTTGGTACGTACAGAAACTGAGATATTTGAGTTTTATTAAGATGATGCAATTCTTATCTGTTCGGTTTCTAGCGTTGGCTTCGGTTTCGATTAGCATGCATTTATTTATATTTACTTACTGGGGTTTGTGATTGTTATTAATGGTTTTAGTAGGCTGGTGGTATTACTAAATCATGAAAATTGACTGATCTTTCCCGTTTGGTTATAGCTATTGTATATATGTGAAAATTTATGTTTAAAAGGTTTGAAATAAAAGTAATACAAACACTTTTGAGACATTTACACTTCCGCGTCTCGTCTGCATTACTTTTAAAAGGCTCTCTTGAAGCTACAGTGTTTTTATGGCACTAGTGACATATTAACCCTTTGAGCACTGAGGCGCTTCTTTACCATGAGTTTTGTATATGATTAGATGATTTTGTTTACATTGGGAAGGGTCTATGGAGGTCAGAAGATTAATGACCACAGTCTTCACTATTTTAATCCCCTACATAAGTTTCTGAAGCTGTATAAAATCACTAAATAGCAGAATGAATATGAAAACGTGTTATGGTACTGAAGGAGTTATCACGATTTCTACGTTATCAAGAGGAGAAACATTGCTGAGAGCCTTAGATAGCGTTAAGAATGCGTTGACTGTGGCATTAGGAGATTGTTATGCTGTTAATGCTGTATAAGAGATGAAAACTGGCTTAGAGTAACATAAAAAAAAAGAAGGCTCACTTAGTTGCCAGTTCCCCTACAGGTCCAAGAGAGTTAGCCAAAAAAAAAAAAAAGCGATAAATGTCTTGATGCCTCTTTAACCCCTTCAGTACTATGATGTGTTCTTCATATTCATTCTGCTTCCTAGTTGGTGATTTTATACAGCTTCAGAAACTTATGTGGGGATTAGAATAGTGAAGACTGTGGCCATTAATCTTCTGACCTCCATAGACCCTTCCTAATGTTAATGAGATCGTCCAATCACACTCAAAACTCATGGTAAAATTGCGTCCCAGTACTGAATGGTTAAAGGAAGTAATGGTGTCAGTGTCACGAGTGTTTAAGAGGAAACAATGTGACAGAAAATGGGATGAAGAAACTATTGTGTGATTTCCGCTTTAGTTTTTCTCAATGAGGCTTTTTTTTTAATGAGTTTAGTAGATTTGTTGCCATTGCGATCATCATCATCATCATCATCATCATCGTCATCACCACCACCACCACCACCACCATCATCATCATCATCATCATCATCGTCGTCATCATCATTATCACCGTCATCTGCAGTGGCTTTATTAAGTAAGAAAAACTTCATTGATAGCCTTATCTAACTTAACCCCTTCAGTACTGGGGCACATTTTTACCTTGAGATTTGTGTACCATTAGACGATTTTATTGACATCAGGAAGGGTCTATGGAGGTCAGAAGATTAATGGCCACAGTCTTCACTATTTTAACTCTTTCAGTACTGGGACACATTTTTATCTCGAGATTTGTGTACCATTAGACCATTTTATTGACATTAGGAAGGGTCTATGGAGGTCAGAAGATTAATGGCCACAGTCTTCACTATTTTAACTCTTTCAGTACTGGGACACATTTTTATTTCGAGATTTGTGTACCATTAGACCATTTTATTGACATTAGGAAGGGTCTATGGAGGTCAGAAGATTAATGGCCACAGTCTTCACTATTTTAACTCTTTCAGTACTGGGACACATTTTTACCTTGAGATTTGTGTACCATTAGACCATTTTATTGACATTAGGAAGGGTCTATGGAGGTCAGAAGATTAATGGCCACAGTCTTCACTATTTTAACTCTTTCAGTACTGGGACACATTTTTATCTCGAGATTTGTGTACCATTAGACCATTTTATTGACATTAGGAAGGGTCTATGGAGGTCAGAAGATTAATGGCCACAGTCTTCACTATTTTAACTCTTTCAGTACTAGGACACATTTTTATCTCGAGATTTGTGTACCATTAGACCATTTTATTGACATAAGGAAGGGTCTATGGAGGTCAGAAGATTAATGGCCACAGTCTTCACTATTTTAACTCTTTCAGTACTGGGACACATTTTTATCTCGAGATTTGTGTACCATTAGACCATTTTATTGACATTAGGAAGGGTCTATGGAGGTCTTCACTATTTTAACTCTTTCAGTACTGGGACACATTTTTATCTCGAGATTTGTGTACCATTAGACCATTTTATTGACATTAGGAAGGGTCTATGGAGGTCAGAAGATTAATGGCCACAGTCTTCACTATTTTAACTCATTCAGTGCTGGGACACATTTTTATCTCGAGATTTGTGTGCCATTATACCATTTTATTGACATTAGGAAGGGTCTGTAGAGGTCAGAAGATTAATGCCCGCAGTCTTCACTATTTTAATCCCCACATAAATTTCTGAAGCTGTACAAAATCACCAAATAAGCAGAGTGAATATGAAAACGTGTCCTGGTACTGAAGGGGTTAACTCTTGTGTACACAGATAAGATAAGTGATGCGCAGTTGCTCTTGTCATTCATTCATTATTATTCATTTTTATTTATTCACTCATTCATTTAGTATTTACTTTTCATATACTCTTCATGTCATTTATTCATCTTCTATTTAGTTTTATTTCTTTACGGATATGGATTCAGTGATCCTACGTAAAAAAAAAAAAAAAAAAACATCGGGAGTGAAATATCGCTGAGAGAGAGAGAGAGAGAGAGAGAGAGAGAGAGAGAGAGAGAGAGAGAGAGAGAGAGAGAGAGAATAATGAATCTTAATATTTAAGTCCATAAGGTGATCGAACCCTGGACATCAGCGTTATTAGCATGGCGCTCTCACCAACTACGTAGCGAACAGGCTGCTGAGAGAGAGAGAGAGAGAGAGAGAGAGAGAGAGAGAGAGAGAGAGAGAGAGTGGAGAAGTGAGGAGTGGCGAGGCGAGTCTGTCTGTCTGTCTGTCTGTGTGTCTGTGTGACTTCGCTTCCACTGGAGGTATATCTCAGAGAATCAAATGTCAAAAGGAGGAACTTGTAATGAAAAAAAAAAGTGAAAAATAAAAATGTTTCTCTTTATCTGAAAATCATGACAGTGTGAGAGAGAGAGAGAGAGAGAGAGAGAGAGAGAGAGAGAGAGAGAGAGAGAGAGAGAGGAGGAAAAAGAGTAGGAAAAAAGAGAGCGTCGCGTTTGAGGACCCAAGAGGAGAAAGAGGAACAGGAGTAAGAAAGAGAGAGCTAAGAAAAGAGAGCGGAGGAGAGAGGAGGAAGAAGAGTAGGAAAGAGAGAGAGTTGCATTTGAGGAGCCAAGAAGAGAGAGGAGGAAAAGAGGAAGAAGAGCAGTAGGAAAGAGAGAGGTTTCATATGAGAAACCAAGAGGAGAGAGAGAGAGAGAGGAAAGAAGAGCAGGAAGAGGAGTAGGAAAGAGAGAGAGGGTGCAATTAGTGGCCATGAGAAGAGAGAAGAGCTAGGAGAGTGTGACGTTACTAGAGAGAGAGAGAGAGAGAGAGAAAAGTAAGTTAAATTTATAGGAATTAAGTTTACAGGAAAAAAGAAAATCAGAGAGAGAGAGAGAGAGAGAGAGAGAGAGAGAGAGAGAGAGAGAGAGAGAGAGAGAGAGAGAGAGAGAGAGAGAGAGAGAGAGAGAGAGAGAGAGAGAGAGAGAGAGAGAGAGAGAGAGGAAAAATTATGATTATAGGAATTTAGTTTACAGAAAAAAAACAGAAAGAGAGAGAGAGAGAGAGAGAGAGAGAGAGAGAGAGAGAGAGAGAGAGAGAAAGTTACATCACACTGCCTGCATCTCTCTTTTTGTCATTGATCACTCCCGGTCTCCCAGTGACTCTCAGCGGGCGGGGAGTTAATATCAAGAGACTGTGTAAATACATCAACTTTTCCTTCATTGACGAAAAAGATTAAAAGAAAAAGAAGTCAAAAAATATGTTAATTCATGTGGTTTATTGCGATTTTCTCAATTACTACAGTGTTTATGTTACTTGTTGTTGTGATTCCTTGATAATTACTTGTGTGTGTGCTTGTGTTGCTATTACTATTACTATTACTTCCACTGTTGTTATCATTATTTAGATGGAACATTATTTCACTTACACATATCTGGGTTCTCGTGACGGTCGATAATGTACAGCCACGC
Organism: Portunus trituberculatus; assembly: GCF_017591435.1. Taxonomy (NCBI): domain Eukaryota; kingdom Metazoa; phylum Arthropoda; class Malacostraca; order Decapoda; family Portunidae; genus Portunus; species Portunus trituberculatus. Next base: position 6,333,434 of record NC_059267.1, read on the forward strand.
ATTTACACAATCACACTGTCACGAAACACTGAAATCCGAGATATGTTAAAGTGAAAACCTTATTAATAGTTACTTGAAGACTACACCTGGTCTTAGAAGGAAGGCTCACAATTATTTTAGCCTTGTGACTGCAGTTCTTTTGTTTTACGGTTCTATTCTAATGAGCCATAAACACAAGTATAGGTTCTCTTTGCGTTTCTCTCGGTTCTGGTGTAACGGTCAAGTCTCTCCTTATGTTGTTCTGTCTTGGCGCTGTGGTTCTGTCGTGGTTCTGCCTTGGTTCTGGCGGCGTGATGAAGAGTGGTGGTTCTCGGTTTTCCTCTCCTGCAGTTATCATGGTGGCGCTTCTGTAGTGAATGGCCAGCTAGCTCGCCTGTGGTTCTCATGACAGTGGTTAAGATGGCTCTGGTGTGTGTGTGTGTGTGTGTGTGTGTGTGTGTGTGTGTGTGTGTATGATCTGCTGCAGTCTCTGAGGAGACAGCCAGACGTTACCCTACGGAACGAGCTCAGAGCTCATTTGTTTGTGTGTGTGTGTGTGTGTGTGTGTGTGTGTGTGTGTGTGTGTGTGTGTGTGTGTGTGTGTGTGTGCGTGCGTGCGCGCGCGTAGAAGTGCGACTGAAATATGTATACAAATGATAGTTCCATGAACCAGAGAGAGAGAGAGAGAGAGAGAGAGAAGTGTGAGGTGTAGTAGCAAGTCGTGGGGATCACCTGGGGAAGGATCCTGAGGAGAGGCGAGCGCTCCACACCACAATACCACCAGGGAGTCCTTCAGGGAGTCCTTCAGGCGTCCAGGAGCGGCGCGCCAAGCCACAAGGAATTCCCGGGGCAGTGATGAGGCACCCGCTGGCACCCTGCAGGAGGACAAGTCACCTGACACAGCGGCGGGCGGGGACGCGGAGGGAGGCAGGTGTAACACGCATTGCCGGGGCATCAACACTGTCCCGTGGCGCCGTGGCGGGGGTGGTGGGGGTGGCGGGGACGGTGGGGGTGGCGGGGGTTGGGCAAGGTGTAGTGTGTAATTTGAGCCGCTGCCGTGGGTGGTGGTGGTGGTGACAATGTATCGTGTGTGATGTGCCCCGCGGCGCCGCCTTGTTGTCGCCCTGCCCTCCCGTGTCACATGGCGGGGGTCACCTGCCCCCTGGTGCAGGCCACACGCTCCCCGCCCCCGCTGGCCGCACGGCCCCCGCCAGGCTGTAACGCCAAGCTTTATTGCGTTGCATTGTTGTAATTGTTGCATTGCATTGTGTTGTGTTGTGTTGTGGCGTGTGAGGCAGTGGTGGCGAGGCGGGGCCGCGGGGTGGACGCGTCCCGCCACTACCATGCCTGATGGAGGCCAGGCTTTCCCTCTCAGGGCCCTGGAGCCTACTGAGCCCCGCTCCGGGAGTTCAAGATTAGCTCCGCCTCCCATGGATTTCCTGCTCCCTCCCTCTGGCGGCCGCTGAGGGAGGTAAGTGGGCAGAGTCCCCAGGGGAGGAGCCACCTTGCCGCGGCTGGCAAATGGGAAACGCCAGCGGCCGGGGGAGGAACAGAGGGCGTGGTCCATGTGCAGGTCCCGCGCCAATCAGGATGCGGTCCGGCGAGCCCTGCTGCGCGCACCACTGGCCCGGCGGGACCCCCTGTGGCGGGCGGCGAGGCGTGCCGCTATAGCCTTAATGATGAATCGGAGGAAGTTCACACGAAGCCCAGGTGGTGTGGTGAATGTAGCGCGTCGCACCGCTCCGGCGGACTCAGTCGCTCGCTGTGTGGCGGAACACGCGGAGTGCGGAGAGTGAGAGGCGTGAGTGCGAGCAGTGAAGTGTTTGTGGTGTTATTGCTGGAACACATACAACAACAACAACAATAGTACAGGAGCAGCGCCGCTATTCATTGCTGCATCATGTTGAACCCTTTCATGGATAGCGGCCACATGGGGTCGCTCATGGGGCACAAGCTGAGTCCTCCCACCCACCACATGGGCACGGAGGGCCTGGCGCACACCCAGGGGAACCAGTACAACAACGGCTACGGCATGACCCACCATCCGGTGCACCACGGCCACATGAGCACCTACCCGCGGGAGCTGTTCCTGCGGCGGGACCACATGGCCTCGTTGGGCACGCTGGGCACCCACGAACTGGCCAATAACCAGCACATGTTCGGGGCAACGCTGGGCCACGACCCCTCGTCCATGATGTTCCCGGGCCTGCACGACGCCCACCACGGCCACATGAACAACATGAACAGACTGGCCGGCATGGACTGGTCACACCAGCAGATGGGCTCACAATTCCACCATGGCATGAACATGAACCACATGAACCCCATGGCCGCGGCGCACGCCCCCGGCGCCTTCTTCAGGTACATGCGGCAGCCCATCAAGCAGGAGCTGTCGTGCATGTGGGTGGACCCGGACCAGCCTAACCCCAAAAAGCCGTGCAACAAAACGTTCACAAGCATGCACGAGATAGTGACGCACATAACAGTGGAACACGTGGGCGGACCGGAGTGCACCAACCACGCCTGTTACTGGCAGAGCTGCCCCCGCAACGGCCGCAGCTTCAAGGCGAAGTACAAGCTGGTGAACCACATCAGGGTGCACACCGGGGAGAAGCCCTTCCCCTGCCCCTTCCCAGGTTGCGGCAAGGTGTTCGCCCGTTCAGAGAACCTCAAGATACACAAACGAACGCATACCGGTGAGTACCAACTGTGTGTGTGTGTGTGTGTGTGTGTGTGTGTGTGTGTGCGTGCGTATGAGTGCGTATAAGGTAGCGTAGCATAGCAGCCAGCCCCGCCAGGCCAGCCACCGTGCCCGCCGCCTGGCTTGCCTCACCTCGCCTTGCTTCGCCTGGCCTCGCCGCACGTCAGCCAGCGCCGTGCCTTGAATTAAGTCCATTTAAACGATAAACTGTTAATTTCCACGCGGCTGAATTATAGGCGAGGCGGCGGGAAGGCGATCATTTATCTTGTTGAAGTTTGGAACGTTAGCCGAGGGCGAGGCGGGCGGCGGGGCGAGGGGCGGACGGCCGATGGTCACCGCCGCTGGTCAGTTAGTCTGCCGCTCGCCGCACCGCCCGCACGCTCCTCCGCTGGTAAGAGAGTCCCTGGTGAACTGTAGGATACCCCAGCGTGCATTCCATCCTATATACTGCCTTGTGTGTGCGTAAGAGTGACGGGGAGTGTGGGATTGCGGTGTTAGGATGAGTTAGCGGTGGCTGTAGCGGCGGCGGCGGTAACAAACACCGCCCACCGCCGCCCGCCCGTACGTGTGTGTGTGTGTGTGTGTGTGTGTGTGTGTGTGTGTGTGTGTGTGTGTGTGTGTGTGTACGTATCGTCGCTGCCCGTGTGTCAGGATGGTGAATGCTCCT
>NC_059267.1:6341780-6346780 GCF_017591435.1 Portunus trituberculatus
AAACGAGAAAACTTCCTTCAAAATCTTAATAACTTCCACTACAGCCTTTTAACTCTCATAACAGTGTTTTTCAAAAGGAACAGGGAAGAATAATAGAGTTGTAGGGAGTGTGCATATGATAATGATAAATACCACTTCTTAAACTATCACTAAACACGAGAAAACACCTTTGAAAACCTTAATAACTTCCACAGCAGCTTGATAGAAATGGAAAGGCGGTAAAAGTCAATTAAAAAAAGAAAAAATACTTCGTTTGCTTTATATTTAAGTGTTGTTATCTTAAATTTGTTCACTGTTTCTTATTCTTCCTTCCTTCCTTCCTTCCTTCGTTATTTTCTTTCCTCTTTATCTTCTTCCCATTATTAAATTTGTTCTTGGTTATGTATACGTGTCAGTTTTCCCTTCTTCTTCTTCTTCTTCTTCTTCTTCTTCTTCTTCTTCTTCTTCTTCTTCTTCTTCCTACTCTTCCTCTTAGAAGGGTGATCAGCATTTGTCAAGCAGTTTAAGGATTCCAGTTTAGGAGTTCAGTCATTTCCCTCTCCAGTTAATTTTTACAACACCCTCCTCCTCCTCCTCCTCCTCCTCCTCCTCCTCCTCCTCCTCCTCCTCCTCCTCCTCCTCCTCCTCCTCCTCCTCCTCCTCCTCCTCCACCTCCCATAAACCCAGCCGCCCTCACTAAACAAGAGTCAACAGGCGCCTCTTATAAAAGCGTCACGCCTCAAGAGACTTAGCTTTTGTGAACAAGATTAATTGCCCAGGAGGAGGAGGAGGAGGAGGAGGAGGAAGAAGAGGAGGAGATCAGGTGTGTAAGTGGAGATGTGATCATATCTTCTTGTTCCGGCGCCTCTTCAGTACCTCCTCCTCTTTCTCCTCCTCCTCCTCCTCCTCTTCCTCCTCCTCCTCCTCCCTTTAAAAGCACGATGCAGTTTGAATGGATTAAGAGGCTATGTAACAGGATTTCCAGTGTGTGTGTGTGTGTGTGTGTGTGTGTGTGTGTGTGTGTGTGTGTGTGTGTGTGTGTGTGTGTGTGTGTGAAGAAACGTATTAGTCTATAGTACTGGTGGCGCTCTCTCTCTCTCTCTCTCTCTCTCTCTCTCTCTCTCTCTCTCTCTCTCTCTCTCTCTCTCTCTCTCTCTCTCTCTCTCTCTCTCTCTCTCTCTCTCTCTCTTGGAAGAAGGAGAAAGGAGTAACAGAGGGAAGTAATTAGGAGAAGGAGGAGGAGGAGGAGGAGTAATAAATAATAGGGAGAAATATGAATGAGGAAGGAGAAACACACACAGACAAAATAGACAGACAGACAGACAGACAGACAGAAAGACAGAAAGAGAGATAAGAAGAATACACAATGATATAAAAAACAACATTAAGAATAACAGTGTAAGAAAATAAGAATAAAATATAACGTAAAGGAATGTAAGAGGTAAAGAATTAAACCCTTCAGTACCATGACGTGTTTCCATATTCATCCTGGTGACTATTTGGTGACTTTACACAGCTTCAGAAACTCACGTGAGGGATTAAAATAGTGAAGACTCTGACCAATAGTATTCTGACCTCCATAGACCCTCCATGATGCTAATAAAATGGTCTAATGGCACACATATCTCAAGGTAAAAATGTGTCCTACTACTGAAAGGGTTAAAAGGTTCTAGTTAGGTTTATTTATTAATTTCATAGTTCCAAAAATAAATAATTAGTATAGATATAATTTAGAATACATTAAGATAAAAATGTGTCCCAGTACTGAAGGGGTTAGGGGTAAGGGGCAGACCACACACAGGGGCCCTAGAGATCCCATCAGGGCTATTAGCATCTCCCTGGGGTCAGATAGCAGGAGATAGCTACCCTGGGGGAATATTAAGGGTGGTAAGAGTGATTAGGGAGTTAAGGGGCATGCCAGAAGCTTGTTCCCCGCACACGTTAGGGACATGATATTGGGTCAGAGAGAGAGAGAGAGAGAGAGAGAGAGAGAGAGAGAGAGAGAGAGAGATAATATAAAGCATGTTACCAGAGAAAGAGAGAAAGATAGATGAATAAGCAAAACCACAAAATTTAGACCAGAGAGAGAGAGAGAGAGAGAGAGAGAGAGAGAGAGAGAGAGAGAAGGGCTGAAAACACTGGAAAAATGCAAGAGGTACTACAATAGACCTTTGATTGACCCTCTTGTTTTCCGTCCCTCCCTCCCTCCCTCCTCCTCCTCCTCCTCCTCCTCCTCCTCCTCCTCCTCCTCCTCCTCCTCCTCGTGGTGTCGCTAAGTAATCAGTCGGTGTTCGCCTCGTACGTATGTTTTCACAGATTTCGTCCCGCCTACAGAACGCCACCTCCCGCATTAGTTCCGGGTTATTGGGTGGTCTGCCCCTTCCCCCTCCCCCCCACCACCACGACCATCACCACCAGTCTCCTCTCTCTCTCTCTCTCTCTCTCTCTCTCTCTCTCTCTCTCTCTCTCTCTCCTTCTTCTTCTAATTTCCTCCTTTCTCTCTTTTTTCCTTCATACTTCTCCTTTGTTCTTTCTATCCTCTTCCTTTCTTTTCTCTCTCTCTCTCTCTCTCTCTCTCTCTCTCTCTCTCTCTCTCTCTCTCTCTCTCTCTCTCTCATTCCTTCTTTTATTTTCCTCCTTCTCTCTTTCTCTCCTTCCCTCTATTTTCCTCCATATTATCTTTCCCCCAGACACATACAGAGTTTATCCTCATCTCTCTCTCTCTCTCTCTCTCTCTCTCTCTCTCTCTCTCTCTCTCTCTCTCTCTCTCTCTCTCTCTCTCCTCTCAACTCCTCTCCTACTTTACCTCTCCCTCCCTCTCTCTCTCTCTCTCTCTCCTTCCATCCATCTCTCCTTCCCTCCATATTATTGACCGTGTCCTGCCGCTCTATAAAATGGTGGAGGGAAATGTGTGTGTGTGTGTGTGTGTGTGTGTGTGTGTGTGTGTGTGTGTGTGTGTGTGTGTGACGTGATTCTAAAGGCGTTTCCTGTTGTGATTCTTTCTTCTTTCTCTCTTTCTTTCTTTCCTGTCTTCTTTTTTTCTTTTTTTGTCTCGTTTTATTGTTGTGTTCTTATTGTTCATTCTCTTTACTCCCTTTTTCGTGTTTATTTCCTTTGCTTTCTTATTTTCTCTCTAATTTGTTGTGATAAGAGAGAGAGAGAGAGAGAGAGAGAGAGAGAGAGAGAGAGAGAGAGAGAGAGAGAGAGAATCAATAGTTCCCTGAATAACTAGTATTGTGACCACCACCACCACTACCACTACCACCACCACCACCACCACCACCACCACCAGTGACACCTTTTCCTGCCCCGCCACACCTGAACACACCTGGCCAACCTTTGTAACCTTACCTGTCCTCTTAGAAGTGACAGGTGTGTGTGTGTGTGTGTGTGTGTGTGTGTGTGTGTGTGTGTGTGTGCAGGGAGACAGACAGGCAGGCATACACACACACACAGGCAGACAGACAGACAGACAAAGAATGCCATAAATATGAAAGATAAAGTGAGACAAATGAGATTTTCAGCTTTAATACAAACACATCAGTAAATCTCTCTCTCTCTCTCTCTCTCTCTCTCTCTCTCTCTCTCTCTCTCTCTCTCTCTCTCTCTCTCTCTCTCTCTCTCTCTCGCTTATTTTTGTTTCTTTCCTTGCTTCTTTTATTCTTCTTTCTTTTCTTCATTTGTTAATTCCATCACACACACACACACACACACACACACACACACACACACACACACACACACACACACACACACACACACACACACACACACACTCACACACACACACCTACGCACGCACCCACGCACACCCATGCACACACACACACACACACACACACACACACACACACACACACACACACACACACACACACACACACACAGTCGCCTGTTTAGCTTAGCATTGACAGACACGCCAAGAGAAAAATTTATTGCTGTTGCTATCGACCCTCACTCTCTCTCTCTCTCTCTCTCTCTCTCTCTCTCTCTCTCTCTCTCTCTCTCTCTCTCTCTCTCTCTCTCGCTCTGTCGCTCTGTCGCTGAAAATTAATCAGAAACACACTCAGATATACAAAAAATTACACACACACACACACACACACACACACACACACAGGTGAGATACGTGAACACCTGGGCATTTCGTGGACATTAAGGTGTAACAATCTTAGGGAATGTCCAAGGAATAGTGTCCAGAGAGAGAGGGAGAGGTGAGAGGGAGAGAGAGAGAGAGAGAGAGACAGGGAGAGGGAGAGAGAGAGGGAGAGGGTGTTTGTTGTGTGTAAGGAGTAATGGGAGTATCGCGTGCACTCTCTCTCTCTCTCTCTCTCTCTCTCTCTCTCTCTCTCTCTCTCTCTCTCTCTCTCTTGTTCCTCGTTTTCTTCTTTTTCTTCATCTATTTTTTTTTATATTTGGTGTATATGTTTTTATTGTCTCTCTCTCTCTCTCTCTCTCTCTCTCTCTCTCTCTCTCTCTCTCTCTCTCTCTCTCTCTCTCTCTCTCTCTCTCTCTCTCTCTCTCTCTCTCTCTCTCTCTCTCTCTCTCTCGTGAAATATACCCTTTAAGAAAAAAATCCTGTCTCATAACTGCACGCAAACACACACACACACACACACACACACACACACACACACACACACACACACACACACACACACACACACACACGCAATAATATACCAACAACAACAACAACAATAAAAACAGCAACCAATCACGCGTCATTCCCAGAGAGAGAGAGAGAGAGAGAGAGAGAGAGAGAGAGAGAGAGAGAGAGCGGTGCGTGACATAGAAGAAAGAGAGGCGGCAAGTTTTATCCCTAAGATTTAAGATGCGGGGCAGGAAAGGAGACGTGATCCGAGCTACTGTCATTACGTTGCACCTGACGGAGGAGGAGGAGGAGGAGGAGGAGGAGGAGGAGGAGGAGGAGGAGGAGGAGAAGGACGACAGGTAAACAGGACAGCCAGACAGCCAGACAACCGCCAGATCCCAATTACGTACAAGAGAGAGAGAGAGAG
>NC_059267.1:6359280-6361780 GCF_017591435.1 Portunus trituberculatus
AAAAATGTGGAGAAGAGAAGGAAGATATGTGTGTGCGTGGCAGAAGATAATTACCTGCACTAGAGAAGAGGAGGAGGAGGAGGAGGAGGAGGAGGAGGAGGAGGAGGAGGAAAAAAACGAGAAAAAGAGGAAGATAATGAAATATAAAGAACAAAGATGAATAGAACGATAAGTAGATCAGAGAGAGAGAGAGAGAGAGAGAGAGAGAGAGAGAGAGAGAGAGAGAGAGTGTGTTTACCTTCAGACACACGCCCTTGTTGTTCTTCGGTTCCTCTACCTGATCTTGAGGTGTTGAATTTTGCCTCCTTCCCTCCCTCCCTCCCTCCCTCCCTCCCTCCCTCTCCTCCTCCTCCCTCCCTCCTCCCTCCTCCTCTCCTCCTCCTCCTTCCTTCCTTCTTTCCTTCCTTCCTTCCCTCAAACCATAGACCCACACTAGACCTCCTAACTTCCTCTCTCTCTCTCTCTCTCTCTCTCTCTCTCTCTCTCTCTCTCTCTCTCTCTCTCTCTCTCTCTCTCTCTCTCTCTCTCTCTCTCTCTCTCTCTCTCTCCTTCCTCTCCTTTTCTTTTCTTTCTTATTTTTATTCTTTTGTGCGTCTTTGTCTCTCTCTCTCTCTCTCTCTCTCTCTCTCTCTCTCTCTCTCTCTCTCTCTCTCTCTCTCTCTCTCTCTCTCTCTCTCTCTCTCCATATTCTTTACTTATTTTTCCCTTTTCTATTCGTTCATTCATCTTCTTCCATTCATTATCATATTGTCGTTTTTCATTCCTTTCCTCTCTTTCTCTCTTTCTCCCTCCTCTCCTTCCATTCTTCTTTTATCTCCTTTCTCATGCATTCCTCCTCCTCTCTATTCTCCTCTTATTTCTCTCTCACTTTTCCTCCATTTTTCCATCTCTCTTTCTTATTCCTGGACTCTTCCATTTTTCTTCTCTTTTTCTCCTTTTCTTTCTCTCCTGTATCTTATTTCTGTCTCTCCTCTTTTCTTTTTCTTTTTTCTCTTTTCTCTTTTTCTTTCCTCTGACGAAACTTTCCTCCTCCTTCTCTCCTCTCTTCCAATACTTACCTGAGAGATAGAGATAAAAAGTAAGAGAGAGAGAGAGAGAGAGAGAGAGAGAGAGAGAGAGAGAGAGAGAGAGAGAGAGAGAGAGATGTGATTACCTTGATTCTACTTTGTCTACACCGGCGCGTGGACCCAACGAGTGTCAAGTTACCAGAACCATAATACCTTGTCCTCCTCCTCCTCCTCCTCCTCCTCCTCCTCCTCCTCCTCCTCCTCCTCCTCCTTGCGTAACAGACTCTCCCCCTTCATTTCTCCTCCTCCTGTGTAGTGTTTTCCTATAATTTTTCCTCTGAAGGGGTGAGGACAAAAGATTCAATAGGGAAGACGAAGGAAAAGTTAGCTTAATCAATTCAACCACACAGAAACTACTCCTCCTCCTCCTCCTCCTCCTCTTCATCCTCCTTTCCTCCTCCTCCTCCTCCTCCTCCAGCCATTGAGGGTAAAGGGAGAAAGGGAGGAAGGCACAAATACCTACCCCATTCAAGAGGAAGAGGAGGAGAAGAGAGGAAAAGGAAGAGGTTTTGAAGAATGGAACTCAATGAATGAATGAATAGGAGAAATGAATGAATCGTGAACCAACGGAAGGAAATAGAAAGGCAGGTATGGGTGGGTGTGGGTAGTGGGTATGGGTGTGGGTATGGGTTGTGGGTTCGTGTATGGGTGTAGGTGGATATAGCGAGGTGGGTAAGTGGGTATGGTATGGGTGAGTGTTATATATGGAAAAAAAAAGAAAGAAAGTTGCATAGAAAAGACTAAACACACACACACACACACACACACACACACACACACACACACACACACACACACACACACACACACACACACACACCGTCTGCAGCCTCGTAAGCCTAGTTATCGACCATCAGGCATCGCGGAGGTGACTTATGGGGCGGTCAGAGGAAGAAGAGGAGGAGGAGGAGGAGGAGAAGACATTATAGTGGTGGTGGTGGTGGTGATCCTGGCTGGCTGGACTGAAGAGTGTGTGTGTGTGTGTGTGTGTGTGTGTGTGTGTGTGTGTGTGTGTGTGTGTGTGTTTGTATGATTTTTCTTTTATTAAAAGTGATAGGAATGTATGTGATGCTGTTTTTTTTCACATTTGCCTTTCCTTTCATATTTTCTTTCTCTTTTCTCTCTTTTTTGTTCTTCTATGATCATAATAATGATGCTAATAATAGAAATTATATTAATGAAAATGATAACAATAATGATAATAGTAACAATGGTAATAATGATGATAGTAATAATAATAATGATAATAATAATGATAATAATGATAATAATAATTGTGATAATAGTAATGATATTAAGTGATAGTAATAATGATAATGGTAATGCTAATAACGAGTGTTAGTACCATTAGGCAGTGCCACTGTTGCCTGTCTGTGTGTGTGTGTGTGTGTGTGTGTGTGTGTGTGTGTGTGTGTGTAATATGTAGTAGTGTA
>NC_059267.1:6366780-6371780 GCF_017591435.1 Portunus trituberculatus
AGAACAAGGAATAATGTTAAGGGGAAGGGGGGAGGTGGATGAGAAGTGAAGATGAAGAGAAAGAGAAAGAGAGGAAAGAAAAGGGGAAGAAGGAAAAGAGGAGAATAAAAGAGAGATTGCTAAAGGGGTAAGAGGAAGGCAGAGAACAAGAATTAATGATGAGGAGAAGGAGGTTAGGATGAAAAATGAAGATAGAAAGAGAAAAGAGGAAAGAGAAGAAGAGACGAAGGAAGAAAAATAGGAGACAAGAGGACAAACTGGTAAGGAAGTAAGGAGAAGGGAGAGAAGAATTAATGATGAGGAGAAGGAGGTTAGGATGACAAATGAAGATAGAAGAGAAAGAGAAAAGAGGAAATAGAAAAGAAGAAACGAAAAAGAAAAGAGGAGACATGGGAAAGAAAATACGAAGAAAAAAGAGGAGAATAGAAGAAAGAGGTAAGGGGAAGGGAGAGAAGAAGAATTAATGGTGAGGGGAGGGGTGAGGGGTAACAAGGGAAGCATATGGTATTTCCCCTCATAGTAATATTCCTCTGGCTTGACTGAAGTGATTAATGAAGACAGGTGTGTGACGAAGACAGGTGTGTAATGAAGAGACAGGTGTGTGTGAAGTGTGTGTCAGGTGTGGTAAGTGTGTCAGTAGGTGTGTGCCAGGTGTGTGGTAGGTGTGTGTCAGGTGTGTGTCAGGTGTGTGTCAGGTGTGTGGTAAGTGTGTCAGTAGGTGTGTGTCAGGTGTGTGGTAGGTGTGTGTCAGGTGTGTGGTAGGTGTGTGTGTCAGGTGTATGTCAGGTGTGTAGTAGGTGTGTATCAGGTGTGTGTCAGGCGTGTCAGGTGTGTGTCAAGTGTGTGTGAAGTGCGTTTTAGGTGTGTATCAGGTGTCAGGTGTGGAATGGTGATGGTGCCCTGATTCTATTACCACACACTTACAGTCCCGCAGGTGTGTGTTTGTTAGTGGTTCCCCTTTGCTTGCTTGTTTGTTTTGTTTTGTTTTGTTTTCATTTATACCATGTGGGCTTTTCACGGAATTTCTGGGCTAAAGGGGGTAATTTTTGTGGTACCTCCTATCTCAAAGCCCACCCGCTAGGAAACCGTTGCCCCGAGTGAGGAAGCCCAACCTACACTCGGACCGTGGACAGGATTCGAACCCGTGCGCTTGGAGACCCCTCGGACCCCACTTTTTGTTCGTTCCTGTTTGTTTCCTTCATTTTGTCTTTATTTTATTTTATTTTTTATTTTAGTTTAGTTTCAAGTTTTTAGTTTTCCCAGATTTTCAAAAAGTTTCAATTCGTTTAAGTTTTGACCACGACAATTCAAAACATTAAACTCAAGGCGACTTTCCTCTGTTGTTTTCTTCTCTTCTCTTTAAGTTTCCTCATCAGCAAGTCTCGATACCTCTTCCTCTCTCACTCACTCACTCACTCACTCACTCACTCACTCACTCTCTCCCAGCAAGGATGAGAGAGAGAGAGAGAGAGTGACAAGTGAAGGCTGAGAGTGTCGTTAACATTATTTTCTTAACTGCATCTCATCCCTCAGGCTTGGCAGTACATGTGTGTGTGTGTGTGTGTGTGTGTGTGTGTGTGTGTGTGTGTGTGTGTGTGTGTGTGTGTGTGTGTGTGTGTTCAAAACATTAAAAAGCCACAAATTACTTAAGAAGCAAAGGCAAACTGAAAAATAGTAAGAAAAACACATAAGAAAACCACAAAACTATTTCTTTGTGTCTGTTTTTATTTTAACCTGTTTTTTTTTTTTTTGTGTGTGTCTGTTTTAAGGCCGTCAAAATAATGAAAAATATAAACATCCTGACAACATCGTGACAACATCGTGACAACATCGTGACAATATCGTAACAACATCGTGACAGAATCGTGACAACATCGTGACAATATCGTAACAACATCGTGACAGAATCGTGACAACATCGTGACAAAATTACCTTCGCATTCACGCCACGGTTATTTTTCTTATACATTAGATTCATCATATTTTATTCATTTTATTGTCATTTCCGACCGCTATGCATTATTCACTTCTCGTATGGGACCCCGCGCTGCGTCTCCACTTGTGTAGATGAAGTTGTAAAGATAAGTAGATAGGATTGATAAGCTAATACATACACACATACACACACATACACACATGCATACGTAATGACTGTGTTCCTGCGCATGTATCAATTTGCATATGAGTGAACATCCTGTAAATGTATCTGTTTATCTATCTATTTATCTATCTATCTATCTGTCTATTTGTCTTCTTATCTATCTGTCTATCTATTTATCTGTCTATCTATCTATCTATCTATCTATCTATCTATCTATCTTGTATCTATCCATCTATCTATCTATTCATTTTCTTATCTATCTATCTATCCATCTCTGTCTGTGTATATTTCTATCTATCTATCATTCTTTCTATCTATATTTATATCTGTCTATCTTTTTATCTATCTATCTATTTATCTGTTATCTGTCCATCTACTTATCTACCTCTAGCGAGAAAATGAATTAGAATATGATAAGAAAATACGCAGAAAGAGAGAACAAGACTGAGAAGGGAATAGATAAAAATAGGAGATGCAGAAATGAAAACACAAAACAAAAGATAAAGGTAGACTCGTGAGGGAAAACTAAGGAAACAGAGAAACACACTGATACAAACCACACAACAACAATGACTACCTGGAAATTCGCCACCTTCACCCCTTCAGTACCATGACACGTTTCCATATCTATTCTCCTTTACATGATTTATTCTGCTTTAGAAACCTTTGTGGGGGATTAAGATAGTGAAGACTGTGGCCATTAATCCTCTGACCTACGTAGACCCTTCCTAATGTCAATAAAATCGTCTAATCACACACAAAACTCAAGGTAAAAATGCGTCCCAGTCCTGAAGGGGTTAAACTATACAGGTAAACAACATGGGAACTAACACTTTTCCTTTAGGGAGCCACGTGTACCACCTCTCTCTCTCTCTCTCTCTCTCTCCCTCCCTCTCCCTTTAATATATTCCAGAGAGCAGCGCGAGATAAGGGGGAAGGTATATTTTCAGCATCACCTAATAAATACTCCTCTATTACATTATGCACGAGCGAGGCGGTGGCGGAGTGCTGGCGGCTCGTGGGTGGGTTGAGGATGGGGTTCTTAGAGTGTAGGATCCCCCTCCCCCCGCCCCTCCCTCCTCTATCTCCTCCTGCCTTCCTGTGCCTCCCCCTCCTCTCCTCTCTCAACAGGTGATGATTACACATGCACGGGGACACACCTGCAATTAATGTTAATAGTCCTGGCTTCCTTACGGCGCGTCCTGCAAGTACTACCGATATCCTGCAGGACTCGGGGGAAGGATTCAGGACTATCAGTGGTTCTTAGCCTCGTTTTATCAAACTCTTCTGTGCCTCACCTTCACTGCTTCAAGAGGGTTTATTTCAATTGACACGAGTTTTTAGGTGTTTTCACGATTCTAGAGGCAGAGTGACAAGATTCCTGCATTATTAACAGGAGAAACACTCTTGAGAACCCTGCCAGTCATCTCTGTGGCCTTGGAAAACAGTCGTGGCGAGAGAGCAAAGCGTTTTTAAGCAAGTTTGCATGGTTCTAGAGGTAGATAACAAGATTTCAACGTTATTGACTGGACAAACACTCTTGAAAGCCCTGCCAATCACCTCTGTGGCTTTGGAAAATAGTCGTGGTGAGAGAGCTAAGCATTCCTGAATACGGACCTTAGTGGTGTGTCCTTGCTTGTACAGATGAAGGAAGGAGGAGAAAAATGTGTGTTGGTGTCACGCGTTAGAGTGATGTCTGTCAACGAAAACAAGAACATAAGAACAAAAGAAAATGAGGGAAGCTGCAAGAGGTTGACAGGCCTACACGTGGCAGTCCCTGTATGGGCAAAGCTACTGAATTCCATCTGTCGTCACCATCCATAAATTTATCTGATCTTCTTTTAATCCCTTCAGTAACATGACGCGTTTTTATGCAGGTTCAGAAACTTATATGAGGATTAGAATAGTGAAGAATGGCCATTAACCCATCCAGTACCATGACTCATTTCCATATTCATTTCCATATTTGGTGATTTTATACAGCTTCGGAAACTCACATGGAGGATTGAGACAGCGAAGACTGTGGCCATTACTCTTCTGATCTTCATAGACCCTTCCTGATGTCAGTAAAATGGTCTAATCGTACATAAATCTCAAAGTAAACATGTGTTCCAGTATCGAAAGTGTTAATCTTCTGACCTCCATAGACCCTTTCAAATGTCAAAAAAGTCATCTAATCACACTCAAAACTCATGATAAAAATGCGTTCCAGTGCTGAAGGGGTTAAAGCTTCCTATTGACTACAGAAACAACAATTTCAAACAGTGGCAAGCATTCAGGTCTCACTAAGGTCTATACATCTTCCACGTAGCTGATAATTAATTGACACAGGTAAAGGGAGACAGGTAAAAAAGGCAAGGTAAATGGCAGTTAGCGAATAGTTTTTTTTATATATACGTAATTTTTTTAACTTGGGTAAATATGGTCAGGAAGTGAGCGAGAGGAAGTGAATAAAGGGGAATAATGAAGGAAAACAAACTAATAAACAGAAAAAAAAAACAGTTTTCTTCAGTCTCATTATTATTGTTTTCCTCCTCCTCCTCCTTTTATCTCTCCCTTACTAAACACGCTTTTTCTTCATACCTTTCCTACCTCCTCCCCTCCCTCTCTCTTCTCCCACACAATCCCCTCCCTCCCCCCTCACTGAGCACTGACTCGTGAGAACACAGCACAGGAAAAACAGTACTGCCGGAAGGCGACTTGTGTGTGAGAGAGAGAGAGAGAGAGAGAGAGAGAGAGAGAGAGAGAGAGAGAGAGAGAGAGAGAGAGAGAGAGAGAGAGAGAGAGAGAGAGAGATAACGAAGGAAATGTAATAATAAGAACAAGAATAGGAAATGTGACTAAAGGCGGCGTCACACTAGCATGTTTTCCGTCGTTTTTCAGAAAATCGACAATATTT
>NC_059267.1:6376780-6379280 GCF_017591435.1 Portunus trituberculatus
ACCTGCCACACGCCCAAGGGAACCGTACCGCCTCTGAGATGTCATTTCCTCCCCTGGCGACGAACACAGACAAAACGGACAGTCCTGGAAGAGAGACGGTCGCTGGAAAACCCTTAGCCACGAGATATACACGTCATTATAGTGTATTGATGTGTGTGGAGGAGGAGGAGGAGGAGGAGGAGGAGGAGGAGGAGGAGGAGGAGGAGGAGGAAGAAGAAGAAGAGGAAGAGAAGGAATATACAAAGATGACCTAATATGTGAAAGTGACAGAAGAGAACAGAAAAAAAGGAAGGAAAGAGGAGGAGGAGGAGGATGAGGAGGCGGAGGAGGAGGAGGTGGAGGAGGAGGAGAAGGAGGCGGAGGAGGAGAAGGAGGAGAAAGAAGAATAGATATATAGAGAGATGAGGTAATGCATGAAAGTGAGAGAGGAGAAGGAAGACTAAGAAAACAAGAGAGAGAGAGAGAGAGAGAGAGAGAGAGAGAGAGAGAGAGAGAGAGAGAGAGAGAGAGAGAGAGAGAGAGAGAGAGAAACAAAACAAACAGCGAAAAAAAACACAAAACACACACACACACACACACACACACACACACACACACACACACACACACACACACACACACACACACACACACACACACACACACACACACACCAACAACAACAACAACAAAGAAACAGAAACCAGGACATATCTGTTGCATTGCCTTCTCTTGTTTACCTTTGCTACGAGGAGGAGGAGGAGGAGGAGGAGGAGGAGGAGGAGGAGGAGGAGGAGGAGGAGGAGGAGGAGGAGACGCCCCGCTGAGATCTATTAACTGAGTCGGTCTGTCTGTGAAGTGGGTTTGTTGTTTCTCCTTTACAAGTTAAACCCACGTGGATGTGATCGTGGATTTCTGAACGTGTGTGTGTGTGTGTGTGTGTGTGTGTGTGTGTGTGTGTGTGTGTGTGTGTGTGTGTGTGTGTGTGTGTGTGTGTGTGTGTGTGTGAAGGATGAAGATATGAAGTTGTTTGTGGGTTTCCTTTAGTTAGATTGTAGTGAAAAGGGAATTGAGAGAGAGAGAGAGAGAGAGAGAGAGAGAGAGAGAGAGAGAGAGAGAGAGAGAGAGAGAAACAGGAAATAAGAAATAAAACTGGGGAATAAATACAATAATACATAAGAAAATTAATTCAACCCATATATCACTGTATTCCTCCTCCTCCTCCTCCTCCTCCTCCTCCTCCTCCTCCTCCTCCTCCTCCTCCTCCTCTCGCTCTCCCTCTCACTCTCTCATGCTCCCGGACGTTCTCTCTCTCTCTCTCTCTCTCTCTCTCTCTCTCTCTCTCTCTCTCTCTCTCTCTCTCTCTCTAACCTAACCATGGTGTGTTGTTAGGGTGTTTGTGGCGCTGTGGTCATGGTAGTGTAGTTTGTGGCGCCATTTCTCCACTCTCACCTCTCCACTCTCACCTGGCCACTCTCACCTCTCCACTCTCACCTGGCCACCTGTAACTCACCTGTAATTAATCACCTGGTCTCTTGTTGCTTCGGATTGACTTGCCTCTTACTCTTTCTCCTGTTTTTTTTATTTATTTATTCAATTTTTTACTTATTTTTGTTTTTTTTGTGTTTTTCTTTTTGTTTTCCTTCGTTTTTTATTTTTTTATTTTTTTCTCTCAATTTTTTTATTTATTTATTTATTTTTTATTGAGTTTGTTATCGTTGTTTTTTTTTTTTTCTTCGTTTTTTTTTTTTTACTCTTTCTTCGTTTCTTCATTCCCTTTCTTCGTTTCTTCATTCCTTTTCTTCGTTTCTTTATTCCTTTTCTTTCTTTCTTCATTCCTTTTCTTCGTTTCTTCATTCCTTTTCTTCGTTTCTTTATTCCCTTTCTTCGTTTCTTCATTCCTTTTCTTCGTTTCTCCATTCCTTTTCTTCGTTTCTTCATTCCCTTTCTTCGTTTCTTCATTCCTTTTCTTTTCTTCATTTCATTTCTTTTTCGTTTTCTTTTTTTTCTAATGTTTTCTTTTTATTTCATTTTTTTTTCTCTTCTTCATTTTCTTTCATTATTTTTACTCTACTCCTTTAGTTTAGTTATTTTCTTACTATCTCCTTTTATTTGTTTTTTTTTTGCTTGTTCTTATCGTTTTTTTTCTTTTATTTCACTTCCTTTCTTCCTTTTTTGCTCGTGATGTGTTTTTTTTTTCTTCTATTTTTTGAAGTTTTCGTTATTGTTTTTTCATGTTTTTCCTTTCGTTTTTATTTTCTTTATTTTTCTCCTTCATATTTTCTCTTCTTTATTTTTTTTTCTTATTTATATCAGAATGTGATTGTTGTATAGCTATTTTTCCTTTCTTTTTTTTTCTCTCTCTTTTTTTCTTTCTTTTCTTCTCTTTTATTTTAAGTTGTGTTTTTTTTTCAGTTTTTTTTTGTATCGTTTGTATCATTCCTCATTCTTCTGTTTATTTTCTTTCTTTTCTTTTTACTCGTCTGTCATTATCGTTCCTTA
Organism: Portunus trituberculatus; assembly: GCF_017591435.1. Classification (NCBI taxonomy): domain Eukaryota; kingdom Metazoa; phylum Arthropoda; class Malacostraca; order Decapoda; family Portunidae; genus Portunus; species Portunus trituberculatus. Next base: position 6,379,262 of record NC_059267.1, read on the forward strand.
TTTTCCTTTTACTTTCATT
>NC_059267.1:6381780-6391780 GCF_017591435.1 Portunus trituberculatus
ACCATAACCAGCCTTACATTAACTGGCCAAAAGGTCGAGAATTACGTGCACACCTTGTCTTCCTCTTAACCTTTCTGAGTGACCAATGTTAATCAAACTCTCTAACAGATCCAAAATATTTCCTGTGGTTGCCCGCTTGTCTGTGGCTCGCCCGTTTGCCATCCCCGCCCGAGTCTTGGGGAGGAGTGAGGGGAATATTAAAAGGAGGAAGAGAAGGAGGAGGAGGAGGAGAAGGAGGAGGAGGAGAAGGAGGAGGAGGAGGAGGAGGAGGAGGAGTGGTAGCAGCAGGAGGAGGAAGGATGGAAGAAGTTATGATGTGGAAAGGGGGAGATGGATGAGGAGGAAGAGGAGGAGGTGGACAGAGAGGATTTAGAAATTAAGGTGGATTGGAGTGGTGAGGAAGAAGAGAGAAAGAAGGAAGAGGAGAGGAGAGAGGAAGAATGATGGCGTGGCGAGGAAGAAGAGAGAAAGAAGGAAGAGGAGAGAGAGAGAGAGAGACACGAATGCAGTGATGAGGAAAAAGAGAGAAAAAAAGAAGAGAAGAGATAAAAGACTGATGGAGTGGTGAGGAAGAGAGAAAGAAGGAATAGGAGAAGAGAGAAAAAGAATGATGGAAGGGTGAGGAGAAAAATAGAAAGAAGGAATAGAAGAAGAGAGGAAGACTGATGAAGTGGTAAGAAAGAAGACGGATGGAATGATAAAGAAGAAGAGAGAAAGAAGGAAAAGGAGAAGAGAGAAAGACAGATGGATTGGCGAGGAAGTGAGGAAGTGGTGCGGTTGATGTGAGGGTCTGGAAAGGGACTGGAAATGGCCTGACATGAAGGAAGGACGAGAATGGAATGGATTAAAGCGATGTCGAAAATGCCTTGTCTTGTTGTGCAGGATATGGGTTAATTAAGGATGGTTTGGCGCTGCTCTGGGCGGTCCTGGCTGCTCCATCGAGGCTGGAAAGAGTCACAGTAGATTGCAGGAGTCTGGAAACACATAATGAAGGATATTTTACAAAGGGTTCACAAATTGAGCCTCAAAAAACACCACATTTTGATTTTTTTTTATTATTGTTTGAGGTTCATTTTGACTCGGTTTTAAAAGTTTCCAGTTATTTTTATTGTTTTTAAGTGGAGGAGTCTGGAAACACATAATGAAGGATATTTTACACAGGAGTTACACATGGTGCTCCAAAAAACACAACATTTCGAATTCTTGAAACATTTGGTGGTGTGTGTTTTGACTTGTTTTAAAAGGTTCTTGTTATTTTTTTTTTTTTTTTTTTTTTTTTTGGTTTTAAGTGTTTTTTTTTTTTTAATGGTCAATAGTATTATAGATATCATTTACAGTACATTAAGAAGCACCACATCTTGAATTATTGAAACATTTGGAGATGTATAGTTTGACTGTTTTTAATCCCTTCAGTACCATGACGCGTTTCCATATTCATTCTGGTTACTATTTGGTGATTTCATACAGCTTCAGAAACCCAGGTGGGGGACTGAGATAGTGAAGACTGTAGACATTAATCTTCTGACCTCCATAGACCCTTCCTAATATCAATAAAATGTTCTAACCGTACACAAATCTTAGGTAAAAAATGTGTTCCAGTATTGAAGAGGTTAAGAATATTATAGTAGAGAAGACACAAGAAGCCATCAAACATACAAACATACAAACATACACGTGGCAGTTCCTGTATACACAAACACACCTGCCTATTACTACCTATCATGTCCATCCATACATTTGACTAATCCCGTTTTAAACTTCAATAAAGGTACTGGGAAGGTGAGAAAATATATACCTGTTACTTATTGCTCCCTAAAGACACCCCCTGAACACCTCAGCCGCCCGTATACCTACCTATTACCACCTATTATCACCATCCATACATTCAACTTGTCCCTTTTTTAAAACCACACTTAAGGTTCATATTCTAAAACACTTCCGCGCCTCACAGCACCTTCACTATTTGCAAAGGGCTCTAGTTGAAGTGACAGGTTTTTCCAAGGGCTCTAGTTGAAGTGACACATGTTTTTTCAAGGGCTCTAGTTGAAGTGACAGGTTTTTCCAAGGGCTCTAGTTGAAGTGACAGGTTTTTCCAAGGGCTCTAGTTGAAGTGACACATGTTTTTTCAAAGCTCTAGTTGAAGTGACACGGGTTTTTCAAAAGGCTCTAGTTGAAGTGACACGGGATTTTTCAAAGGGATCTCTCTAGTTAAAGTGACACAAGTTTTTCCAAGGGGTTTAGTTGAAGTGAAATTGGTTTTTAAGTACGTTTCTGTAATTCTAGTGGTGTTAACAACCTGCAATACCAACAGGATAAATAGTCTTTAGAGCTCGACCTATAGAACTCTCTAAGTCTTTGAAAGTGTTCGCTGTCAGAGAGAGAGAGAGAGAGAGAGAGAGAGAGAGAGCGTTTCTGAATATAGAGCTTAGGGGTACTTGAAAGCTGTGAAAAGGTACACCTATTACTTATTACCCTCTAAAGACCATCCCTCCTCCTCCCAAACACCTCAACCGTCCCGTACTACAATAATAAATAGAAAAAAAGAAGGAAATAAAAAAAAACATCTATAATTCAACTGACGCTTCCAAACTCTGCCGAACCCTCCTTACCTTTAGAGTCCAGCCAATTTTTGTACTTACCTGCTAACAAAGGAGGTAATTGGTGCCCTCCTGTCTTACCTGCCTCACCTGTGGACACCTGAGCGCCTCTCCGGAAGCATAGGTTTTCAGGTGTGTGTTTACCTGTCCTTACCTGTGTGTGTGTGTGTTCATTTGTGTCAATTTTCCACCTGACAGCTTCTCAGTTTCGTGTGGCTAATTGTCTTGTGAGTATTGAGTTTTGTGGTCTTTTGGAGGGTGGGCATGAGAGAGAGAGAGAGAGAGAGAGAGAGAGAGAGGAGAGGGAGAGGGAGAGAGGGTTTAGGTGTGTTGCTTATATAAACAATTTTTTTTTTCTCTCTCTCTTCGTTGTGTTATTTATATGATTTTTATTGTTACTATTATCATCATCATTTGTTTTAGTCCTTCATGTAACTTCTCAAGACGTTTTATTATTATTATTATTATTATTATTATTATTATTGTTGTTGTTGTTGTTGTTGTTGTTGTTGTTGTTGTTGTTGTTGTTGTTGTTGTTGTTGTAATGCTGTTGTCTTTCTCCTTTCCGACTTAACCTTTACTTTTTGTCCTCCTCCTCCTCCTCCTCCTCCTCCTCCTCCTCCTCCTCCTCCTCCTCCTCCTCCTCCTCCTCGGCTAGACACAGACCAGACAAGGGTAACAGCACTGCACTTATCACAGTCATTCTTACCTTGACTTCACCCCACCCCTTCTCCCCTTCTTCACCCCCCCCACCCATCAACCCACCTCACTCTTCCCTGACCTCCTTACTTCCCCCTTCCCTTCCCTTCTCTTCCCTTCCCTTCCCTTCCTTCCCTTCCCTTCCCTTCTCTTCCTTCCTTCTTTCCTTTTCCCGTTTTCTTTCACCCTATTCTATATTTCTCTTTCTCTCCTTCCTTTTCTTCATCTTCTATTTTTTCTCTTTGTTTATATTTTAGTTTTCTTTTTTGCTTTTCTTTTATTTAAGCTTCTTTTTTATTTTCTTTCTGTATTTTCTTCTTTTCTTCTTTGTTTCCTTCCTTCCTACCTTCCCTCTTTCCTTCCTTTTGCTTCCCTGTTCTTATTCTCTCTCTCTCTCTCTCTCTCTCTCTCTCTCTCTCTCTCTCTCTCTCTCTCTCTCTCTCTCTCTCTCTCTCTCTCTCTCTCTCTCTCTCTCTCTCTCTCTCACACACACACACACACATACACACACGCGCGGTCATTGCTCTCTTCATTTTGTTCAAGAGTTTACCTGTATTTTTTTCTCTCTCCATTATAATCAGGTGACATCGAGAATAAAAGTTTGCAGGCATCCCATAAGTCAAGTTTTATTGGGTACATACTTTATTTATTTACTGTCGCCTTGTCAATAGATAGAGTTTGCGTTCGTGTTTAAAGAAGAAGAGGAAGAGGAAGAAGGAAGAGGAGGAAGAGGAAGGAAGAGTAGGAATATTAGCAGCAGGAGAAGCAGGAGCACATCACAGAGTAGGAGGAGAAGGAGGACGAGGACGAGGACGAGGACGAGGACGAGGACGAGGACGAGGAGGAGGAGGAGGAGGAGGAGGAGGAGATGGAGGAGGAGGGGGTTGGTGGTTCTGGTCTTGTCTAGGCTGAGTCAAAGAAGAAGAGGAAGAGAAGGAAGGAAGAGAAGCAGGAACACATCACAGAAGAGGAGGAGGAGAAGGAGAAGGAGGAGAAAAAAAGAAGAAGAAGAAGAAGACTAAGAGGAAGAAGAAGAAGAAGAAGAAGAAGAAGAAGATAAAGAAGAAGAAAACACTAAGAGAAAGAAGTCTAGGAAGAAGAAGAAGAAGACTAAGAAGACGAGGAAGAGGAAGACTAGGAGGAGGAGGAGGAGGAGGAGGAGGAGGAGGAGGAGGAGGAGGAGGAGGAGGAGGAGGAGAAAGAGGAGGAGGAAGAGGAGGTTGGCGGTGTTGATCTGGTCTGGTCTGGGATGGTCTAGTCTGGGCTGGCGTGGCTGTCCTGGTCATAGCCACGGGCGGGGTCCCACTGAGCTACCTGGCCACACCTCTTCTCACTCCTTACGTCGATTTCAATTCATTTTCGCTCACCTGACGCCTCGTGGCCACCTCACAGCCTCCATTTGTCCTGGAAACTCGCTACCTTCTCGTGACACCATTCTCACTTCATTAGGATATAAACCCATATTCAGAAACGCCTTGCTCTCTCACCACGACTGTTTTCCAAAGCCACAAGGATGATTAGCGAAGTTTTTCATGAGTGTTTCTCCAGTTTATAGTGTAGAAATCTTGTCACTTTGTCTCTAGAACCATAAAACCACCTTTGAAAACGCTTTGCACGGGGTTTTCATGAGTGTTTCTACTATTTATAGTGTAGAAATCTTGTCACTATGCCTCTAGAATTGTAAAAACACCTTAAGAAAACTTGTGTGAATTTAAATAAAGCCTTTTAAAATAGTGGAGGTGAAGCACAGAAGTGGTTGAGAATCCGAGCCATACAAACACTTACTCCCTTCAGTACCATGACACGTATCCATATTCATTTTGGTGAGCATTTAGTGATTTTCTACAGCCTCATTTACTTATGTGGGGGATTAGAATAGTGAAGACTGTGGCCATTAATCGTCTGACCTTCATAGACCCTACCTAATGTCAATAAAATCGTCTAATTATACCAAAACTCATGGTAAAAATGCGTCCCAGTACCAAAGGGGTTAATAAAGAAACACTGCTGAGTCTTAAAGTGTGTTATTGACTTCTCTTCCTGACTCTTATTAACACGCATAATATCATGAACTGAGCTGTTAATGGAAGTTTTGAGTGTGTATGAGTGACTGATATTCATTGACCTCAAAATAGAAGCACTGGAGTGTTTTGAACTATATTATTCACTCATTTCATATTAACTCCTTCAGTTCCGGGACGCATTTTTACCACGACTTTTTGGTGTGATTAGACGGTTTTGTTGACATTAGGAAGGGTCTATGGAGGTAAGAAGATTAATGGTCTGAGCCTTTACTATTTTAATCCCCCACTCAAGTTTCTGAAGCTTTATAGAATCAGAATAGCAGCAGAATGAATATAAAGTGTCATGGTACTGAAGAGATTGATAAGCTTGAGATTTATAAGATACAACAAATACAAGCAGTTAAAGATTCTGTTGACATATGTTGACTTTATTATTGACATGATTTATGATTATTGATTGATTGATGTCTTTATTGGCCTTTAACTTTTTTTTTTTAAGTATATTTACATAAGATGGATATAACAGCATTAATCAGGCCAGGTCTGTTAAGCCGAGGCTTTTTACAGACCGGTTGAATTACCTAAGAAAAAAAAAATACACGCCAGTGTTACACTAAGAGCTTTTGTATATACTCCAATGTTAATCACAAATCATACAAACATATATGTACAAATACACACACACACACACACACACACACACACACACACACACACACACACACACACACACACACACACACACACACACACACACACACACACACACATTCTACATATATAAAATTACATACATAATCTACATATACATATTATGAAAATACACACAAGTTCATGATAAACATAATTATCTGAATATATAAAGAAACACAAACAACCATATCCATATATCCGCATAAAGTACGGATATATGGGTATGCTTATACAAACCCACCAACACACACCCATACCCATAAGTATATGCATGGAAATACACATCTATAGACGCCTACGTACATAACTACATAGATGTTAACATGTATACATAAATACTTCATATATACGCACATACATTACAAACAAATTTGACATATTATCATGTGCACACAAGCATGTAAACGTAATCATTATATAATTCAGCCTTCATATTTAACAAATATAGAAGATTTTATTTTTGTTTTAAATAAATTAATAGAATTTATGGATTTAATGTCTTGATGAAGGTTATTCCAATTCCACACGCCTCTCACACTAACACTTCGTTGGTCATGAACAGTTCTACACTGGGGTATCTTTAAATCCATTGGTCTTCTTGTGTTAATATTATGTGAGGGAAACTCAAAAGTTGTGTTTACAGGAAAAATGTATAAAGATTTGAACACAAATATACAAGTTTGTAAAAGAATAATATCCGGGAGTTTTATAAGTTTATGATCATGAAAGAGAGGGTTTGTATGTTCGAATTTTGACTTAAAATACACAATTCGTATAATTTTCTTTTGAGCAGTAAATAAATAGTCTATAAGTGTTATAAATGCGCCTCCCCATATAGCAGAACAATACAATAGATGAGGATAAACAATGGAAAGGTACACCATTCTGATACTTTCTGAGGGCAAGCAATTTCGTATCCTATATAAAACTCCCGTCATTTGTGATATTCTAGTACATACACTCAAGATATGTGGCTTCCATGACAACCTTTCATCAATGATTACTCCCAAAAATTTTATATGACTTACTCTGTTTATTACATTATCTTCTATCTTAATATCTATGTTATCTAAATCAATATTTGTGCGACTTGATACCATGTAAAATGTTTTAGACACATTAATTGTCAGTTGATTGCTTTTTAGCCAATTTGATAACTTTATCAATTCACTATTGAGTGTAATTATCATTTCATTGATATTTTGTCCTTGAATAAATATTGTGGTATCGTCAGCAAACAACAAAAATTTTAATCTTGAACTAATACGTAATATGAAGCCAAAATAAAAAGAGTAATTAGAACTACTGTTGCTTTACTTACCAGAAAGAAAACATGCTTAACCCTTTCAGTACCGTGACGTGTTTTTATATATATTCTGTTTACTATTTGGCGATTTTATACAGCTTCAGAAATTTGTATGTGGAATGAAATAGTTAAGATTCTGTGCATTTATCCTCTGACCTCCATAAACCCTTCCTAATGTGAATAAAATCGTGTAATCGTATCCAAAACTCGTAGTAAAAATGCGTTCCTATACTGAAGAAGTCAACACAACCTTATCATTTTCATAAACCGTGAAAAAACACACACAAAAAAAAGGATATTAAAATCAACATCAATTAAAAAGAAAGAATGATTGAAAAAAGGAAGAAAAGAGAAAAGATAGAAATAAAAAAAACAGGAAGAGAAGAATTGAAGAAAACGAAGAAAAAACATACAAAAGAATGACAAAATCCACACCAATGAAAAGAAAGAATGAACAGAAAAAAATGAAGAAAAGGAAAAAGAAAAGAAATAAGCAAAAAGAAGACTACAACAGTTGAAGAAAACGAAAAAAAAAACACAAAAAAAAAGAATGACAAAATCCACACCAATGAAAAAAAAAAAGAATGAATAGAAAGAAAGGAAGAAAAGGAAAAAGAAAAGAAAGTAAGTAAAAAGGAAGACAAGAAGAGTTGAAGAAAACGAAAACAAGATTGACATGACTTCCAACCAAACCTAAACTACCAACCTACCTACCGTGTGTGTGTGTGTGTGTGTGTGTGTGTGTGTGTGTAACAGCTGGTGGGCCGCCTGAGCTTCGTTTTCTACTTCTCTTAATTGCTCTTCACCCTCTGTCTGTGGGTCTGTCAGGGTACCTCGCTCATTTTTCACCTCACGGCAGCCGCACCACGAAGAGAAGGGGGGGAGGGGTAGAGGAGGGCATGGGGAAGTCCTACACCACCCCTCCTCTTCCTCCTCCTCCTCCTCCTCCTCCTCCTCCTCCTCCTCCTCCTCCTCCTCCTCCTCCTCCTCCTCCCTTCATTCCTATCTTCCTTCCCTGTCCTTTCTTACCTGGCCAACCGCATTCACCTTTCTCTCTCTCTCTCTCTCTCTCTCTCTCTCTCTCTCTCTCTCTCTCTCTCTCTCTCTCTCTCTCTCTCTCTCTCTCTCTCTCTCTCTCTCTGGTCAATCATGCTAAAGACAATATTAAATAAATAAATAAATAAAATAAAAAAAGAAATGAAAATAAATAAATAATAAAAGGAAAAATTGCAAAAAAAAATAATGAAAGGATAGATTGTAATTGTTGTGCTTTGTTTGTTTGTTTGTTTGTCTTGTTTTGTTTTGTTTTGTTTATTTGTTACGTAAACTTTCTCTTTTTTTTTTTTTTGTGTCATTGTTTGTTGTTACAGTTGACAGCGATTGACGTGTGTGTGTGTGTGTGTGTGTGTGTGTGTGTGTGTGTGTGTGTGTGTGTGTGTGTGTGTGTGTTCAACCAAGTGTGTTATCCATCATATAACTGTGAGCTTTCTTACACCCACCAGATGGCCTCTCTCTCTCTCTCTCTCTCTCTCTCTCTCTCTCTCTCTCTCTCTCTCTCTCTCTCTCTCTCTCTCTCTCATTCTCTCTCTCATTCTTTCTTATTCTCTCTCATTCTCTATATTTCTCTTTCTCTATTGTCCAACCACCACCACCACCACCACCACCATTCACTCCTACAGCAACTAACACTCCATCCATCCTTTATGTTCCTTTGTGCTTCCTCCCACCACCACCACCACCACCACCACCACCACCACCCATTTCCTGGTAATAATGACCCTGTTAAAGCGAAGGTGGGCGGAGTGGAGGCGTGTTCCTTGTGACTTCCCCAATTGAATTTACATGGGGATACCCTACAATTTGGCCACATCCATTAGCCCCAGTGCAAACCAGGGGGCGTGGAGGGGCGGGGCGGGGAGGGGCGCGGTGATGGCGGTAATGGGGCAGGATGGGCGTGATGGAGTGCTTGGGGATGGGGCTGTGGGAGGGATGGGGGAATGGTAGGGTATGGGTAGGGTATGGGTAAGTGTGGGTAGGTAGGGATGGGTCTGCTTCTGTTTCTCTTGTTTGGGTGGGTTGGTGCAAGAGAGAGAGAGAGAGAGAGAGAGAGAGAGAGAGAGAGAGAGAGAGAGAGAGAGAGAGCGTTGGGAAAGGCTCGTGTCTATCAGTGTGTGTAATGATGGATAATATCGACAGCAGTGGTGGTGATGATGATGAAGAGGAGGAGGAGGAGGAGGAGGAGGAGGAGGAGGAGGAGGAGGAGGAGGAGGAGGAGGAAGATGGTGTTTTAATGTGAAGTATTTGTGCCAAGAATGGTCTCTACGTGAGCTGTTTTTTTTATTTTATTTATTGTTTTTCTCTTTTTGTTTTTGTTTTCGTGTATAGCACCGCCACCACTACCACCACCACCATCACCACCACCACCACCACCACCACCACCACCACCACCACCACCACCACCACAACAACAACAACAACAACAACAACAACAACAACAACTAATCATGATAAAAGTGATAATGATAATAGTAAAAAAGATAAACTAAGCAAAATAATGAGTTGATTACTAAACGAACGCACACACACACACACACACACACACACACACACACACACACACACACACACACACACACACACACACACACACACACACACACACACAGAGTCAATCAACCCAA